>NW_021222638.1:20256-155675 GCF_002162155.2 Triticum dicoccoides
AAGGTGTCCCGTCTTTCGATGAGATGGTGGATTTCGCTTTGGTGGAAGTCGACTTTGACGATCCGACTACGAACGTGCGAGGACGTCGCGCCTTAGCAATCGCTAAACCAACTCCGAGAGGTTATTGACCACGCCGGAGCACGATCAACCTGACCACGAGGGTCTGTTTCCTGCGAGCAAACGAAGAACAAGCAAGAAACTAAGATTGCAATCTGGATATTGCGAATATAAGATGAAAGCTTTATTGATCAAGGTGGGGTTCTGTGACGCCTTTGTCTGGTCGTTGAACACAAACGAAGTACGCGAAGTTGCAGCTATGGCGAACTTTTAATCTAAACAAAACCCAAAGTCTAAACGATGCCCTAAGGGCTGTATATATGGAGGAAGAGGGGGGAATTTCGTGGCCCTTGGTGGAGGTGTCCGAAATCAACCCTATCTCTTGTTTCCCCACACATACAGACTCTAAAAATAGCCTATACTTATGTATTTCGAAATTACATGGGCCTGGCCCAATAATAAGGTGACGCAGCACCTAAAATAGCCTCGGGACGAAATTTATGAAGTGGCATCTTGTATATTTCGTCCAAGGCTTCATGCACCCATTATGATGGCTTCAAAGTCCTGAAATCATCACTTGTAACTCCGTTCTTGTTCCCCTTGCGCATGCCATCATCTCCATGCTTGTTCTTGCTCCAATGTTCATCCTTCTCCAAGCTAGGCCCTTCATTTGCGAGCAAAACAAATGTATCCAATTTAGGCAGCATCATATTCTCATGAACATTAGAATCATTACCAAGAAACGAAAGTACCTGGTAATTTAGTTGGCGTGCACGAGCTCTAGTAACTGGTCCAGTATGTATAGCAGCAGGGGCTGTGGGTGTAACAATTGTATTGATGTCCTCATCACGCAGCACCTAAAATAGCCTCGGGACGAAATTTGTGAAGTGGCATCTTGTATATTTCGTCCAAGGCTTCATGCACCCATTATGGTGGCTTCAAAGTCCTGAAATCATCACTTGTAACTCCGTTCTTGTTCCCCTTGCGCATGCCATCATCTCCATGCTTGAACTTGCTCCAAGGTTCATCTTTCTTGCCCAAGCTAGGCCCTTCATTTGTGAGCAAAACAAATGTATCCAATTTAGGCAGCATCATGTTCTCATGAACATTAGAATCGTTACCAAGAAATGAAAGTACCTGACATTTCAATTGGCATGCGCAAGCTCTAGTAATTGGTCCAGTATGTATAACAGCAGGGGCTGTGGGTGTAACAATGGTATTGATGTCCTCATCATCCTCCCCTTCTTGCAATGAAGTCGTCCTCAATGAAAGCTCATCTTCCTCACCCAAATAAGGCTTCAAATCTGCAATGTTAAAAGTGGGACTAACCCCAAAATCTGCAGGCAGCTCAAGTTTATATGCATTATCATTTATTTTCTCTAACACCTTAAAGGGACCATCAGCACGTGGCATTAACTTTGATTTGCGCAAATCAGAAAATCTATCCTTACGCAAATGTAACCAAACAAGATCTCCAGGTGCAAACACAACATGTTTTCTACCCTTATCTCCAGCAAGTTTATATTTAGCATTCATACGCTCAATGTTTTCCTTAGTTAACTCATGCATTTTTAAAATCAATTCAGCACGTTGTTTAGCATCAAAATTAACCTTCTCCGAAGATGGAAGAGGCAACAAATCAATAGGTGCACGAGGTAGGAAACCATACACAACTTCAAAAGGGCACATCTTAGTAGTAGAATGCAATGAACGATTATAAGCAAATTCAATATGAGGCAAGCATTCCTCCCACATTTTCTTATTATTCTTCAAAACAGCCCTAAGCATAGTAGACAACGTTCTATTGACTACTTCAGTTTGTCCATCAGTTTGGGGATGACAAGTAGTACTAAAAAGTAGTTTAGTCCCCAACTTAGCCCATAAACATCTCCAAAAGTGGCTAAGAAATTTAGTATCACGATCTGAAACAATAGTATTTGGCACACCATGCAAGCGAATAATTTCACGAAAGAACAAATCAGCAACATTAACAGCATCATCGCTTTTATGACATGGTATAAAGTGTGCCATTTTCGAGAATCTATCCACGACAACAAATATGCTATCCCTCCCCTTCTTTGTTCGAGGTAAACCTAAAACAAAGTCCATAGATATATCCTCCCAAGGAACACTAGGTACAGGCAAAGGTATATATAAACCATGAGGATTGAGTCGTGACTTAGCTTTTTGACATGTAGTGCAGCGAGCAATAAAACGCTCAACATCCCGTCTCATCTTTGGCCAAAAGAAATGTGTAGCAAGTACGTCCTCCGTCTTCTTCACGCCAAAGTGTCCCCATTAATCCTCCTCCATGCGCCTCATGCAACAACAAAAGACGAACGGAGCTAGCTGGAATGCATAGCTTGTTAGCACGAAACACAAATCCATCGTTAACAACAAACTTGTTCCACATTCTTCCTTCTTTACAATTCTGCATTACATCTTTAAAATCAGCATCATGCACATATTGATCTTTGATGGTCTCTAAACCAAATATTTTGAAGTCAAGTTGTGAAAGCATAGTATAGCGACGAGACAATGCATCAGCAATAACATTTTTTTTCCCTTCTTGTGTTTAATGACATAAGGGAAAGTCTCAATGAATTCAACCCATTTAGCATGTCTACGATTCAGTTTAGCTTGACTTTTAATATGTTTCAAAGATTCATGATCAGAATGTATAACAAATTCTTTGGGCCATAAATAATGTTGCCATGTTTCTAAAGTCCGAACAAGAGCATATAATTCTTTATCATAAGTAGAATAATTCAGACTAGGCCCACTCAATTTTTCAGAAAAGTATGCAACAGGTTTGCCATCTTGTAATAACACACCTCCTAATCCAATTCCACTAGCATCACATTCAAGCTCAAAAGTCTTATTAAAATCAGGAAGTTGGAGTAAAGGAGCATGTGTCAACTTATCTTTCAATACCGCGAAGGCTTCTTCCTGTGCGGTACCCCAAAGAAAAGGCACATCTTTCTTTGTAAGCTCATTGAGAGGTGCAGCAATGGTGCTGAAATCTCTCACAAAACGCCTATAGAATCCAGCGAGGCCAAGAAAACTCCTCACTTGTGTGACCGTTTTGGGCTGCGGCCAACTCTCAATAGCTTCAATCTTGGCTTTATCAACTTCAATTCCCTGTGGAGTAACAACATAGCCAAGAAAAGATACTCGGTCGATGCAAAAGGTGCACTTCCCAAGGTTACCAAACAAACGTGCATCACGTAGAGCAATAAAAACAGCACGTAAATGTGCCAAATGTTCTTCCAAAGATCTGCTATAAATCAATATGTCATCAAAGTAAACTACCACAAATCGTCCAATGAAAGCACGTAAAACTTCGTTCATTAATCTCATGAAAGTACTAGGTGCATTAGTTAACCCAAAAGGCATGACTAACCACTCATATAATCCAAACTTAGTTTTAAATGCTGTTTTCCATTCATCTCCCAATTTCATACGAATTTGATGGTAGCCACTACGCAAATCAACTTTGGAGAATATTGTAGAGCCACTCAATTCATCAACCATATCATCTAGCCTAGGAATAGGATGACGATAACGAATAGTAATATTATTAATGCCTCTACAATCAACACACATACGTGATGTACCATCCTTTTTCGGCACTAGAATAATAGGAACTGCACAAGGACTAAGGGATTCGCGTATATAACCTTTGTTGAGAAGCTCTTGTACTTGACGCATAATCTCCTTCGTCTCCTCTGGATTGGTACGGTATGGTGCACGGTTTGGCAGTGAAGCACCGGGAATTAAGTCAATCTGATGCTCAATCCCTCGAATAGGCGGTAATCCCGGTGGCACGTCTTGTGGAAAAACGTCAGCGAACTCCTGCAAAATGTTAGTGACAGCAGGAGGCAAAGAGGAAGGCACGTCCTCGAATGAAAATAATGCCTCTTTGCACACAAAAACATAGCAAACAGATTTGCTGAAATCTAGCTCATCAATATCAGATTTGGTGGCAAATAAACATGCACTTTTCAATTTAATTTCAGAAGCAACACTAGATGGTTTATTATTAGGCTTCATTTGTTGCTCAAATTCTTTTGCCACAATCTGATTTTCACTCTTATTCTTCTCCTGTTGTTCTTTATTAGCTCTATTAATATCATCTTTCAAAATGGAATCATGAGTCATAGGAAGCAAAGTAATATTTTTATCCTTATGAACAAGAGTATAGTGATTGTTTCTACCATGGTGTACAGAATTTTTATCAAATTGCCATGGTCTACCAAGTAATAAGGAACATGCTTGCATAGGTACCACATCACAATCAACATAATCAGCATATGTAGAGATACTAAAATGCACACGAACAGTACGTGTTACCTTAACCTTGCCGCTGTTGTTGAACCATTGGATGTAGTAAGGATGTGAATGTGGTCTTGTGGTGAGAGAAAGCTTCTCCACCATCTCCATGCTAGCCAAGTTGTTGCAGCTCCCTCCGTCTATTATGACGCGCACAGAACGTTCCTTCACAACTCCCTTGGTATGGAACAAATTGTGCCTCTGATTTTGCTCAGCTTGTGTGACCTGCACACTCAAAACACGTTGAGCAACTAAACATTCATACCTGTCAGCGTCTTCAGGAGCCATGTATTGCGTCTCATGATCAGAATCATCTCCACCATGTTCTTCACGTGTAATAAGAGCCAATGTTTCCTCATCATAGTCACTAGCGGACTCATATCCACCATCCGCGGTAGCAATCATCACACGCGGAGATTTGCATTCCCTCGCATAATGACCTCCTCCCTTACAACGACGACAAATAATATCACTTGTGTGCCCTGTTGATGCCATGGAAGAAGAAGAACGTTGTGCAGGCCCCGCAGGTGCGCTCTTGGCAGATAATGGTGGTTGTGCCTGTTTTCTTGTATTACGGCTGGAGGTGGGACCGGATGGAGGTGCTGGTGCAGTTGAAGTAGAAGATGCACGTGGTGTCCATGATGAAGGTCGGCCTGCAGAAAAGTTAGTTCGCCCCAATGCTTGTCGATCCTGCACTTCACGTTCAGCTTTACAAGCAAGATGGAATATATTAGTATACTCCTTATAGTCTAGAATGGTCTGAATCTCTCTATTTAATCCACCCAGAAAACGTGCAAGCATAGCTTCATTCTCCTCAACAATACCACATCTAATCATGCCAGTTTGTAATTCCTGATAATATTCTTCTACAGAATTTTTTCCTTGTCTTAAACGCTGCAATTTTTGAAGCAATTCACGTTGATAATATGGTGGAACCCAACGCGTACGCATAGCAGTTTTCAAAGCAGCCCAAGTAGTTGGAATAGGATATAATCTACAATGTTCAGACCACCATACACATGCAAAACTAGTGAAAGCACAAACAGCAGCAGCAACTCGTCTCTCCTCAGGATATTGTAAACATGTAAATCGTTGTTCAGTTTCTAACTCCCAAGTAAGATATATATCAGGAACATATCTACCCTCAAATGGTGGAATATTCAATTTCAGTTTAGGAATATGGACATCATCTCGTACCTGAGGTGGTGGTGCGGGCCTACCATTACGAATATATACCTGAGGTCGACCTGGTGGTGGTGGTGCTGGTGGCTGCACGTAGTTCGGATTTTGATCAACCTCATCCTCATAATCTCCCACATAATCATCATCCTCCTGGGTACCAGCAGCAGCAGTAGCAGGAGCCAAAGAAGTACCAACAGCAGTAGCAGCGGCACCAGAATGTTGTCCTAGCTCAATAGGAACACGCTGTGCTCGTCCATACTGATTCGGAAGGGGGCGTAGTTGTTGTTGTTGCAGAGGTGCGACAGGTGCAGCCGGTGGTGGAAGACGCGCAAGCAGTTCATTAAATCTGTTATCGAGCTTTGTTTCAAACGTCTTCTCAAGGCCAGTAATCTTCTCCATGGTCTCTCCAAAATTGTTCAGCACATCTTGCACCTGTTCAGTCATCATTTGCTGAAACTTATCATGAAGCTCCTTGTTCGATAAGTTCTCCCAGTCAATCTCGTCGGCTTGTGATCCTGGCATGGTTAGCAGCAATAGAAACACACAAGAATATGATCCTACAGACTACTAAGAAGTGGTGGTGGTGTATCACAAATCCGTCAAGCAAATCTCAAATTCTTACCAGTTCTTACCCAGCAGCAGGCGGTGATCGGCAACCGTTGTAGTCAAAACTCTCAAAGCTTGGATAGAGCGATTACCAGGGAGAGTCAAACGCACGACGTAGATGTATGTGGAGCTGGGAAGGCATATAATATGGTAGCAAAAAGGGTCAGCAATAATCAATTCAGAGATGCAAAGTTGAATAAACGCTCAACAACGGTACTGTGCTGGTCCTAGGCTAGACTGTGCTAGAGACGCGAGCCTAGAACACCAACAAAATCACGGCGCGGCACGTAAACAAGGGAAAAGCACACTCTGAAAAAAAAAATCGCTCTTTTTTTTGCGCTCTTTTTTTTTGCGCTGCTTCTTTTTCCGAAAAATCACTATAATGGCGAGTGTCTGAAAACTCTTCCTAGCTCAAACGGACAGGATGGGCACGAAATTTTGTCGACCAATTTTTTTTTTTTTCGATTGCCCGGACCCAAAAACTGGAAACGGGTCAAAAAAAACTTCCTATAATGGCACCTGTCTCAAAACACTCAGAAACACCTAAAAATAGGATAGCCAGAATTTTTTTCGAAAAATGCGTTTTCGAAAAATTTTGGGCCTAAACGGAGCGTGGCTACCCTAATATGCGTTTTCGAAATTTTTTTTTTTCCGAAACCTACTCCGGCAAGGAAACACGAATCGGAATCTAGATGGATCTCGAAAACAAACCTAATATGCAAGGAACTCGGATTGGTGGTGGATATATGGTGGTGGTAGATGGCAGCGGTGGTGGTAGCGGTGGTAGTATATGGATATGGATCGGTGGTGGTATATGGACACGGATTGGTGGTGGTATATGGATACGGATTCGGAGCGGTGGCGGATAAGCGGTGGTGGTAGATGGCAGGGGCGATGATGATGGTGCGGCGGCGGCGTGACAATTTATGACCAGAACTCGAAACTCTAAAAGACTAGACTCTAAGACCAGCAACTAGACACGACGATGCAACCGCATATTCAACAAAGCAAAACCCTAAACAGATTATGCAAAGGCTCAGATTGGTTCGGATATGATGAACTAACCCTAATTTTTTTTTGTGGCTTTTTCGTGGACTGTACGTATGAAGAACAGACTCGACCTAAACTACGAAAAACTGTAAAATCTCACCGAGCAACCTGGAAATCTGATACCACTTGATAGAAGCGGAGGTGTCCCGTCTTTCGATGAGATGATGGATTTCGCTTTGGTGGAAGTCGACTTTGACGATCCGACTACGAACGTGCGAGGACGTCGCGCCTTAGCAATTGCTAAACCAACTCCGAGAGGTTATTGACCACGCCGGAGCACGATCAACCTGACCACGAGGGTCTGTTTCCTGCGAGCAAACGAAGAACAAGCAAGAAACTGAGATTGCAATCTGGATATTGCGAATATAAGATGAAAGCTTTATTGATCAAGGTGGGGTTCTGTGACGCCTTTGTCTGGTCGTTGAACACAAACGAAGTACGCGAAGTTGCAGCTATGGCGAACTTTTAATCTAAACAAAACCCAAAGTCTAAACGATGCCCTAAGGGCTGTATATATGGAGGAAGAGGGGGGCAATTTCGTGGCCCTTGGTGGAGGGGTCCGAAATCAACCCTATCTCTTGTTTCCCCACACATACGGACTCTAAAAATAGCCTATACTTATGTATTTCGAAATTACATGGGCCTGGCCCAATAATAAGGTGACGCAGCACCTAAAATAGCCTCGGGACGAAATTTGTGAAGTGGCATCTTGTATATTTCGTCCAAGGCTTCATGCACCCATTATGGTGGCTTCAAAGTCCTGAAATCATCACTTGTAACTCCGTTCTTGTTCCCCTTGCGCATGCCATCATCTCCATGCTTGTTCTTGCTCCAATGTTCATCCTTCTCCAAGCTAGGCCCTTCATTTGTAAGCAAAACAAATGTATCCAATTTAGGCAGCATCATATTCTCATGAACATTAGAATCATTACCAAGAAACGAAAGTACCTGGTAATTTAGTTGGCGTGCACGAGCTCTAGTAATTGGTCCAGTATGTATAGCAGCAGGGGCTGTGGGTGTAACAATTGTATTGATGTCCTCATCAACAACCCTCCGCGCCAAGAGCACCACGAGTTGAACAATCATCAACAACATGGGCGTCATCATCCCCGACCCCAACACAATGAAGAACAACGCTATGGAAAGCTCAAGTTCACCATGCCCAAGTTCAATGGAAGCAACGATCCCGAAGAGTAACTTTCATGGGCATTGAAGGTCGACAAAATCTTCTGATTGCACAACTATGAAGAATAGAAGAAGATCGCAATGGCATCCCTTGAGTTCCAATAGTATGTCCTCATTTGGTGGGAACAAGTTATCAAGCGCCGAGAGGCAAGAGGTGAACCACCCATCACTAGTTGGGCGCAAATGAAGGATGTCATGAGAGCACGCTTTGTGCCTACCTACTACAACCGCGACCTCTTCAAGAAGCTCCAACTACTCAAGCAAGGAACCAAGAGCATTGAAGAGTACTACAAGGAGATGGAGATTGCAATGATACGAGGCAATGTCACGGAAGATGATGAGAAAACTATGGCACGTTTCTTGCATGGACTCAACCATCCCATCAAGAAGATCGTCGACTTCCAACCATACTCGAACCTCATCGAGCTAGTGCATCAAGCTACCAAAGTGGAACGCCAAGTGCAAGATGATTTCAAGTATGCCAAGTTCTCATCCAAGTCATCCGGCTTCTCCAACACCCAAGCTTCAACGACTCCAACAACGTCTACCAAGCCTTCTACAAGAAACGTCGACAAGTCGAGTTCCAAGAAAGCTTCATCAACTCCAAGTCATCCTACCACGAGCAACTTCAAGCCGAGAGCTTCATCATCAGCAACCCCAACCGATGAGACCATCAAGACAAGTTCCTCCAAGTGTTTCACTTGCGGAGGCCGAGGGCACAAGTCCTGCGAGTGCACCAACAAGCGGACCATGATCCTCAATGACGACGGCACTTATGACTCCATGAGTGAAGGAGAAATGGATGCTCTTGAGCAAGTCACCATGCACCGACAAGTGAACGATGAAGAGGAACAAGTATTTTGCGATGAAGATTCAAGTCCCGCCTTTGTTGTCTCCAAGGTCTTGACTCTCCAATCACGAATAAGATCAAAGATGCCACATATTCCGCACCAAGGCCGGCATCAATGGACGATCTGTCAAGGTCATCATCGATGGAGAAAGTTGTCATAATCTAGCAAGTGAAGAACTTTGCTCCAAGCTCCAATTGCCCAAGACGAAGCATCCACATCCATACAAAGTGCAATGGCTTAGCGACTCCGGTACCATCCAAGTCGAGCACCGAGTACAAGTCTCATTCAAAATTGGCGCCTACGAAGACACCTTGGAGTGTGACGTCGTTCCAGTGACCGTTTGCCATCTTCTCCTTGGACGCCCATGGCAATTTTATAGAGTCATCCACAACGGCCGAACGAACCACTACATCTTCAAGATGAAGGGCAAGGAGTATGTACTTCGTCCCATGTCTCCAAGCCAAGTTGTCGCCGATAAGCAAGCCACCCATCATGGAGATAATAGTGAGAGAGCGAGCCACCAAAAAGAGAGTGAGCGCCACAAGCCCAAATCGAACACCTCCACGATGAGCACAAAGAAGAACCTAGTCCTATTTGCCACCAAAAGTGAGATAAGAGGAGTGTGTGAGAACCCATCTAGTGTCCTACACTACGTCCTCGTGTGCAAGGACAATGCACCACAAACTAACACTTCTCACACTCTTGCTCTAGTGTTGTCTTCTCTTTTGCAGGAATTTCACGATGTTTTCCCCGACGAGCTACCTCCGGGACTACCTCCACTACAAGGCATTGAGCACCGCATCGACCTCATCCCCGGAGCACCGCTTCCGAACAAAGCTCCCTACCGCGACAACCCCGAAGAGACCAAAGAAATACAAAGGAAAGTAAAGCATCTTATAGACCATGGACATGTACGTGAAAGTTTGAGCCCTTGTGCCGTCCCGGCCATTCTTGTGCCAAAACAAGACGGTAGCTTTCGCATGTACTCCGATTGTAGACCTATCAATGCTATCACCGTTCGCTATAGGTATCCCATTCCACACCTTGACGACATGCTTGATGAACTTAGTGGTGCCACTATCTTTTCAAAAATTGATCTTAAGAGTGGTTACTATCAAATCCACATACAAGAGGGTGATGAATGGAAAACCCCTTTCAAAACCGAGTTTGGCTTGTATGAATGGTTAGTCATGCCTATGGGTCTCTCGGAAGCACCGGGTACTTTTATGCGTCTTATGGATCACGTTTTTCGCCCTTACATTGGTACATTTGTTGTGGTCTACATTGATGATATCCTTGTTTTTAGCAAGTCTCTCAAAGAGCATGTCACCCATGTTAGAACCGTTTTGCAAACTCTTCGAAAGGAGTATCTCTATGCTAATATGGAGAAATGCCTTTTTGGCATTGACAAGCTCGTTTTCTTGGCTTTTGTTGTTTCCTCTAAGGGTGCTCATGTTGATGAGTCCAAGATCAATGCTATTAAGACTTGGCCACAACCAACCAATTTGCAATAAGTGTGTAGCTTTCTTGGCCTTGCGGGCTTCTATCGTTGCTTTGTGAAGGATTTTAGCACCATTGATTCGCCTTTACATGCTTTGAGCAAGAAGAATGCGCCTTTTGTTTAGGGACCACCCCAAGATACCGCTTTCAATGAGCTCAAAAACTTGCTTACTCATGCTCCCGTGCTTGCTTTACTTTGACAAACCCTTTGAGATTCATTGCAAAGCTAGTGGTAATGGCATAGGAGGTGTGTTAACGCAAGAGAAGCGCCCCATAGCTTACTTTAGTGAGAAACTCTCCGGCGCGCAACTCAATTACCCCATCTATGACAAAGAGCTCTATGCTTTAGTGCGCGTCTTGCATGAATGGGAACATTACCTTCATCCCCATGAGTTTATCATTCATACCTATCATGAGACTCTCAAGTATCTTAAGGGCCAAACCAAGTTGAACAAGCATCATGCTAAGTGGAGTGAATTTATTGAGTCTTTTCCTTATGTCATCAAGTACATTAAGGGTAAGGAAAACATTTCAGCGGATGCCCTTTCTCGCATATGCATGCTTGTCACTCAACTTGAATTGGATATCATTGGTTTTGAGCATATCAAAGACTTGTATGAGCATTATCCTACTTTTGCTACTCCATATGCCAAGTGTTTGTCGCACAACTTTTGAGAACGCTATTACATCAAAGATGGGTATCTTATGAGAGCTAACAAACTTTGCATCCCTGAGTCTTCTCTTTTGATGAGGACATGTCTACCTTGAATATGACCAAAAATATTGCATATATGCATATTTGTCAGGTGATTTCTAGTGCAAACTATTCAATAATCTATTTATGTTATCCAGAACAAAAATACTTCACAGACTTTTGTGTTTTGTCTAATTGCAGGTGTATGGGACATTTGTACAATCCACATATGAAGATAAGGAAGAAAGAGATGTTTATTTGCTGTCCAAAAAGTTCTCTCACGTCACTTTTGGCCCAAGAGAAGATAGAGTCCAAGTCTCTCACGTTCTGGATTCAGATTCGGACTGCACAGACATACCTGACTCAAAACGCACACAAGTTTTTCATACGGACTCCGAATTGGGTCATTCTTTTTTTGTTGGAAACTAGATTTCGTGCACTTTCCAACCCAATTGGAATCACCTTCAAATTCGTCCGGAGCGTTGAGTTGTGGACGAAACAATCTGATGCTGCAGCAGAATCCGAGTCAAACTACAAGTCCAAAGGTGTTACATCACCTCCACTTGGGCCCATTGGCCTTGTACGACCTAGATTTAGTTTTAGGCTGCCTTGGGACGTCCTCCCACCTCCTTGGCCGCCACCCCTTGCTCCTATATAAGTAGATCCATCTAGTAGCTTTTCCTTGGGATTTGTTTAGTTAAAAGTTAGCCAACGCAACTTCGTGTACTTCGTTTGTGTCCAACGACCAGACCAAGACCGCTTACGGATCCCCACCATTATCAATACCTCATATATATTTGCAATATTCAGATTGCTTTATCATATTCTTGCTCGTTCAAGAGATGCTTTTATGGATAGATTTTGGGGAGGATTAAACCGTGATATTCAAGAGATACTAATTCATGAAGAGTGTTATCCTATGAACCATTTGTTTCATCTTGCTTGCAAAGCTGAACAGGAAATAAAACGACGTGTTGGCCACGAGGAGAACAAGCGCACGGTGCACATTCCAAGAGTTGATATGATTGTTCCTTCAACTACTAGGCATACTATGACAACCACATCCGTTGTTGTCAGGACTACATCACCTCCACCATGTGACACATCGCCCCCGAGAGTGGCTACATCATCTGAGTTGATCATAAGAGGTAATGACAAAGGTACTGATCTTCCATCTCTACATGAGAATGATGAATGCCTTGTCAATTTGAATGCACCATCTGATGAGCTACCCACTACTTTGATCACACCACCTATTTTAGAGGACTACGTTGATAATTTGACTTTGCCATGTGATCAAACTACTGAAATACCCACAATTTTGAGTGCACCCATTGAGTTAACTATTGATGCAAAAGAACCAATGTTTAATCATTTTGATATGACCTCTAATCTTGGTGATGATTCTGTGTTGAATGACTTATTGCATGTTTGCTTATTTAAGCATGTTGTAGCATGTAAATTTGATGCAAGTAAGGTTTATTCACCAATGTTGGGATGGTTTAATGATGAACATTGTCAATCTTTTGAAATGAATAAGAGCTTCACTTATATGTGCAAACTGAGTTGCAATATTTTCATGCCTTCTACTTCTTGTGCTAATTTTTTGGCTTTAGATTTTATGAACTATGCAAGTTACTCATCTATTCATGTGTCATATATGCAAAAATCAAGGGAAGTAAAAATGGATGACATATACATATACAACATGTACACCTTGTCTCTTTTGTTAGCCACATTTCAGATTAAGCAACGCCGAGGACGGCTTTATTTTCAAGAAGGGGAGGATGATGAGGACATGTCTACCTTGAATATGACCAAAAATATTGCATATATGCATATTTGTCAGGTGATTTCTAGTGCAAACTATTCAATAATCTATTTATGTTATCCAGAACAAAAATACTTCACAGACTTTTGTGTTTTGTCTAATTGCAGGTGTATGGGACATTTGTACAATCCACATATGAAGATAAGGAAGAAAGAGATGTTTATTTGCTGTCCAAAAAGTTCTCTCACGTCACTTTTGGCCCAAGAGAAGATAGAGTCCAAGTCTCTCACGTTCTGGATTCAGATTCGGACTGCACAGACACACCTGACTCAAAACGCACACACGTTTTTCATACGGACTCCGAATTGGGTGATTCTTTTTTTGTTGGAAACTAGATTTCGTGCACTTTCCAACCCAATTGGAATCACCTTCATATTCGTCCGGAGCGTTAAGTTGTGGACGAAACAATCTGATGCTGCAGCAGAATCCGAGTCAAACTACAAGTCCAAAGTTGTTACATCACCTCCACTTGGGCCCATTGGCCTTGTACGACCTAGATTTAGTTTTAGGCTGCCTTGGGACGTCCTCCCACCTCCTTGGCCGCCACCCCTTGCTCCTATATAAGTAGATCCATCTAGTAGCTTTTCCTTGGGATTTGTTTAGTTAAAAGTTAGCCAACGCAACTTCGTGTACTTCGTTTGTGTCCAACGACCAGACCAAGACCGCTTTCGGATCCCCACCTTTATCAAGACTTCATACATATTTGCAATATTCAGATTGCTTTTATCATATTCTTGCTCGTTCTTCGATTGCTTGCAGGAATAGACCTTCGTGGTCAGGTTGATCGTGCACCGGCGTGGTCAATAACCTCTGGAGATTGGTTTAGCGATTGCTAAGGCGCAACGTCGTGTACGTTTGTAGTCGGATCGTCAAAGTTGTCTCCACCAAATCGATAGTTATCATCTCATCGAAAGATTGGGACCCTCGCCTCTATCAAGTGGTATCAGTTTTCAGGTTGCTCGGTGAGAATTTCCAGTTTTTCTTAGATTAGATTTATTTTCTTACCTATTGTCCAAGAAAAAGCCACAAAAAAAGTTAGATCTGTTCATCCTTTATCCAAGCCAGTCTGAGCCTTTGCAATTTTCTATTCATTGTTTGCATTATTGAATTATCGGTTGCATCGCCGTGTCGAGTTGCTGGTCTTAGTGTCTAGTTCCTTTAGAGTTTCGAGTTCTGTTCACATTAGTCACGCAGCCGCTGCATCATTATCCCATCCGCTGTCCACCATCCAATCCACCAATTTCCACCACGTGCTACGCACTGTTTATTGTCATAATCATAGTTGAGGTCACTCACATCTTCGCCTGATCGAATCTGCATCTTATCTAGTTTGTCTTGGAAAGAGGGAGAAAAAGAAGATAAAGAAAAAAAGAGAGAAAAAAGGAAAGAAAAAAAAAGAAAAAGAGGGAGAAGAAAAAGAAAAAAAAGCGTGAGAAAAAAAAGAGAGAAGAAAAAAAATTGGATCTATCTAGAATCAATCTCGTACCTGAATTCGGATTGGAATCTGTTTTGTGCACTGTTCAGTAAAACAGCTTGGCTATTGTTTCACATCATTATCTTTACTGCCGTTTTGATCTTCACTTATATCTTGCTGTCCAGAGCTACTTTGTATCCTTCATTGATGCTGGTTGTGCTACGACGTGACCTCATTAGTGTTCTAGGCTCGCGTCTCTAGTTCGGTCTAGCCTAGGACCAGCACAGTACCGTCGTTGAGCGTTTATTCAACATTGCATCTTTGAATTGATTATTGCTAATCTTTTGCTACCATATATAGCCAACCCAGCTCCACATATTTCTACACCGTGTATACGTACGCTCCCCTGGCAATCGCTTTACTCAATATTCGGAGTTACTTGACACCGCTGGTTGCCGATCACCGCCTGCTGCATGGTAAGAACTTGTAAGACATTGATATTTGCTTTACTGTGACCGTTTTACCACCACATCCTAGTAGTTATAGGAACATTATTTTTGGGTTTTGTTTCTTGTTCTACTAATCATGACAGGATCCAGAGTCAATTCATGGGCTTTGTCGATCGCGGGAGACGTGCCACCACCTTTGCAAATACCACAACCGTCACGAGAGGTGCACAAATATCCAAATGCACATGATCAGGTTAATGTATCTATACAACCATTTAATGGCCGTTTTAAACCTGCTTTATATATTGAATGGGAGTTCGACATAAAAAATATATTTGCTTCCCATAATTTCAATGAACATAAAAAGGTTAAGGTTGCGGTTGGTTCTTTCACTGGTTATGCTTGTGTTTGGTGGAGTGAATATTGTCGGTTACACCTTGATTATATACCTACTACTTGGTATGATTTGAAACTTGCCATGCGACATACTTTCGTCCCTGCTTATTATACTCGTGACATGATTAAGAAGTTGCAACACTTAAAACAAGGTAGTGAAACTGTAACAAAATATTATGATGATTTACAAACTACCTTGTTGCATTCCTCTTTAGAAGAAAGTGAAGATGATTTTATGGATAGATTTTGGGGAGGATTAAACCGTGATATTCAAGAGATACTAATTCATGAAGAGTGTTATCCTATGGACCATTTGTTTCATCTTGCTTGCAAAGCTGAACAGGAAATAAAACGACGTGTTGGCCACGAGAACAAGCGCACGGTGCACATTCCAAGAGTTGATATGATTGTTCCTTCAACTACTAGGCATACTATGACAACCACATCCGTTGTTGTTAGGACTACATCACCTCCACCATGTGACACATCGCCCCCGAGAGTGGCTACATCATCTGAGTTGATCATAAGAGGTAATGACAAAGGTACTGATCTTCCATCTCTACATGAGAATGATGAATGCCTTGTCAATTTGAATGCACCATCTGATGAGCTACCCACTACTTTGATCACACCACCTATTTTAGAGGACTACGTTGATAATTTGACTTTGCCATGTGATCAAACAACTGAAATACCAACAATTTTGAGTGCACCCATTGAATTAACTATTGATGCAAAAGAACCAATGTTCAATCATTTTGATATGACCTCTAATCTTGGTGATGATTCTGTGTTGAATGACTTATTGCATGTTTGCTTATTTAAGCATGTTGTAGCATGTAAATTTGATGCAAGTAAGGTTTATTCACCAATGTTGGGATGGTTTAATGATGAACATTGTCAATCTTTTGAAATGAATAAGAGCTTCACTTATATGTGCAAACTGAGTTGCAATATTTTCATGCCTTCTACTTCTTGTGCTAATTTTTTGGCTTTAGATTTTATGAACTATGCAAGTTACTCATCTATTCATGTGTCATATATGCAAAAATCAAGGGAAGTAAAAATGGATGACATATACATATACAACATGTACACCTTGTCTCTTTTGTTAGCCACATTTCAGATTAAGCAACGCCGAGGACGGCTTTATTTTCAAGAAGGGGAGGATGATGAGGACATGTCTACCTTGAATATGACCAAAAATATTGCATATATGCATATTTGTCAGGTGATTTCTAGTGCAAACTATTCAATAATCTATTTATGTTATCCAGAACAAAAATACTTCACAGACTTTTGTGTTTTGTCTAATTGCAGGTGTATGGGACATTTGTACAATCCACATATGAAGATAAGGAAGAAAGAGATGTTTATTTGCTGTCCAAAAAGTTCTCTCACGTCACTTTTGGCCCAAGAGAAGATAGAGTCCAAGTCTCTCACGTTCTGGATTCAGATTCGGACTGCACAGACACACCTGACTCAAAACGCACACACGTTTTTCATACGGACTCCGAATTGGGTGATTCTTTTTTTGTTGGAAACTAGATTTCGTGCACTTTCCAACCCAATTGGAATCACCTTCATATTCGTCCGGAGCGTTAAGTTGTGGACGAAACAATCTGATGCTGCAGCAGAATCCGAGTCAAACTACAAGTCCAAAGTTGTTACATCACCTCCACTTGGGCCCATTGGCCTTGTACGACCTAGATTTAGTTTTAGGCTGCCTTGGGACGTCCTCCCACCTCCTTGGCCGCCACCCCTTGCTCCTATATAAGTAGATCCATCTAGTAGCTTTTCCTTGGGATTTGTTTAGTTAAAAGTTAGCCAACGCAACTTCGTGTACTTCGTTTGTGTCCAACGACCAGACCAAGACCGCTTTCGGATCCCCACCTTTATCAAGACTTCATACATATTTGCAATATTCAGATTGCTTTTATCATATTCTTGCTCGTTCTTCGATTGCTTGCAGGAATAGACCTTCGTGGTCAGGTTGATCGTGCACCGGCGTGGTCAATAACCTCTGGAGATTGGTTTAGCGATTGCTAAGGCGCAACGTCGTGTACGTTTGTAGTCGGATCGTCAAAGTCGTCTCCACCAAATCGATAGTTATCATCTCATCGAAAGATTGGGACCCTCGCCTCTATCATCTTTGTTTGTTGCTTTTGCAGGAATCTCATGGAGGAGGCTTAATGGGACATTTTGGACGAGACAAGATGTTCGCCACGCTCTCGAAGAACTACTTTTGGCCCAAGATGTTTCGCGACGTCAACCGCTTCACCAACCGATGCTCTACATGTCGCAAAGCTAAGTCCAAAGCTCAATCCCACGGCCTTTATATGCCCCTACCAATTCCATGTCAACCATGGGAAGACATTAGCATGGACTTTGTACTTGGTTTGCCTAGGACTCGAAATGGGAAGGATTCCGTATTTGTCGTTGCGGACCGTTTCTCAAAAATGGCACATTTTATTCCTTGCAACAAGATAGACGATGCTTCACATGTTGCTAATCTCTTTTGTAGGGAAATATTGCGCCTACATGGAGTGCCAAAGACTATCGTCTCAGACCGCGAGGTCAAGTTCCTAAGCTACTTTTGGAAGACCCTATGCGCCAAGCTCGGAATCAAGCTACTCTTCTCTACGGCATATCATCCACAAACCGACGGCCAAACGGAAGTTACCAACCGCACACTCTTCCGCTCTACTTCGAGTACTAATCAAGAAGAACATCAAGGAGTGGGAGGAGTGCCTACCTATCACCGAGTTCGCCTACAACCGAGCAAGACACTCAACAACCAGCAAGTCCCCCTTCGAGGTCGTCTACGGGTTCAACCCTTTGTCACCATTAGATATTCTCCCTTTACCACCCCAAGAGCGCATCAATTTGGACGCAAGTGCACATGTGACTCATCTCAAGAAGGTGCATGAAGATACAAGACATACTATCGAGCGCCAAGTACAACGATTTACGACCAAGCGCAACATCAACAAACACCCCATGATCTTCAACATTTGTGATCTCGTGTGGCTCCACCTTCGCAAGGTCCGCTTTCCACAAGAACGCAAGTCCAAGCTTCGACCACGAGTGGATGGAACATTCAAGGTGCTTGCACACTACAGCGATAATGCTTACAAGATCGACATCCCACGTGACAAGTACTCCGTAAGCGGCATCTTCAACATCAAAGATCTCACGCCCTACCATGGTGATGACGATTTCGACCCGAGGACGGATCTTCCCCAAGGGAGGGGAGATGATGCGGAGCATCCCATGATCATCCCCATGGACGCACCTACACCTCCAATGACACCACTTGGACCAATGACAAGAGCCCGAGCCAAGGCTATCAAAGATAAGGTGAACTCACTCCTCTTCGAACTTCCACTTTCTATGCATGAGACATGGCTACTACGTAAGTCCGAGTTGTTGTGCATGATTAGGTACAAAGAGGACCCTCCTGAGGATGCACATGAAGATGTACAAGTCCCCAAGTGCACGGGTGAAGAGAACCATCAGAAGGAGTCAAGTACACCTCCCAGGCCCTGGACATCCGGCCGCGACCCCGGACGACCGGCCCCTGGAGCTCCTCCCACCACAGCCGCGCAGCCGCCAGAAGCTACAGGCCTCGGACATCCGGCCTCACCAACCCGGACATCCAGCCTTTCCCGAGCCCCGGATATCCGGCCACCAGCCCGGAAATTCGGACCCCTCCGAACCCGAGAGCAACAAAGCCCACCGCTCAAGCCCAGACATCCGGCCTCCCCAGCCCGGACATCCAGCGTCACCTGAAAGCCTAGACATCCGGCCCGAGGCCCGGACGTCCGGCCTCCCCTGTCTATGCACAGTGAAGGGCCGAGGCCCGTGTACCCCTTCTCCCTCCTAGACTATATATACTCCAGCTCGTCCAACTTTCTAGGGTTAGCAAAGGTTTAGCTCATGTTTGTGTGAGAGCTTTGCTCATCCACTTGGTTACCTTCTCCATGGAGAAGATCCCCCAAGCGGATTCAAGACCCCTTTTAGGGAAGAACTCAAGACCTCCTCATGGAGAAGACCGGCTACCCTTGTATCGTCCTCAGTTGTCTGTGGATCGTGGATCTTTCCTTATGTACTCGAGGATCTAGCGCATGCGTGACTTGTTCTTGTTAGTTTGAGTGTTCCTCTTGTGTTTTCCCTCGTTTCCCTCCTCTTGTTCTTCGTGTTCTTCGCGGGATCCACTCCTTTCGTGAAAGATTGGCCGATTAGGGTTCTACCCTACATCAAAAACTCTCAAAGCTTGGATAGAGCGATCACCGGGGAGAGTCAAACGCACGATGTAGACGTATGTGGAACTGGGAAGGCTTATAATATGGTAGCAAAAATGGTCAGCAATAATCAATTCAAAGATGCAAAGTTGAATAAACGCTCAACGACGATACTGTGCTGGTCCTAGGCTAGATCGTGCTAGAGACGCGAGCCTAGAACAGTAACAAAATCATGGCGCTGCATGTTAACAAGGGAGGAGCAAACTCTGAATTTTTTCTCTCTTTTTTTTCTTTTTTTGCAGTTTTTCCCTCTCTTTTTTTGAGTTTGGAACTATTTTTCTACTGCAGGTAGCACGGAATCTCGGGAGTCCTACTCTGTCACGACTCGAAGTATCGTGTGATCTGGAACTCGAAAACAAAGCAACAAATACTGGACTCGGACTGGTGGCGGAGATGAATCTGGTGGAACTCGGACTGGTGGCGGTAATGAATCTGGTGGAACCCGGACTGGTGGCGGATATATGTTGTAGGTGGACTCAGATTGGCGTGATGGTGGCGGATATGTGGTGGCGTATATGGACTCGGATTGGCGGTGAATATGTCATGGTGGTATATGGCAGCGACGATGAAGTTGGTGCGGTGGTGGTATACGGCAGCAGCGATGATGATGATGCGGTGGTGATATATGGCAGCGGCGACTTTACAACCTGTGATCAGAACTCGAAACTCTAAAGGACTAGACGCTAAGACCAGCAACTTGACACGATGATGCAACCGCAAATTCAATAAAGCAAATACAGAAAAGAATATGCAAAAGCTCAGATGGGATCGGATAGGATGAACTAACCCTAATTTTTTTTGGCTTTTTCGTGGACTATAGGTATGAAGAACAGACTCGATCTAAACTACAAAAACCCATAAAATCTCACCGAGCAACCTGGTAATCTGATACCACTTGATAGAGGCGAAGGTGTCCTGTCTTTCGATGAGATGGTGGCTATCGTTTTGGAGGAAGTCGACTTTGACGATGCGACTACGAACGTGCGAGGACATCGCGCCTTAGCAATCGCTAAACCAACTCCGAGAGGTTATTAACCACGCCGAAGCACGATCAACCTAACCACGAAGGTCTATTTCCTGCAGGCAAACGAAGAACAAGCAAGAAAATGAGATTGCAATCTGGATATTGTGAATATAAGAGGAATGCTTTATTGATCAAGGTGGGGTTCTGTGACGCCTTTGTCTGGTCGTTGAACACAAACAAAGTACGTGAAGTTGCAGCTATGGCGAACTTTAATCTAAACAAAACCCAAAGTCTAAACGATGCCCTAAGGGTTGTATATATGGAGGAGAGAGGGGGGAATTTCGTGGCCCCTTGGAGGAGAGGTCTGAAACCAACCCTAACTCTTGTTTCCCCACACATACGGACTCTAAAAACAGTTTATAAACAAGTATTTCGAAATTACGTAGGCCTGGCCCAAAAATAAGGTGATGCAGCACCTAGGATAGCCTCTGGACAAAATTTATGAAATGGCATCTTGTATATTTCATCCAAGGCTTCATGCACTCATTATGGTGGCTTCAAAGTCCTGGAATCATCACTTGTAACTTCGTTCTTGTTCCCCTTTTGATGAGGACATCAATACAATTGTTACACCCACAGCCCCTGCTGCTATACATACTGGACCAATTACTAGAGCTCGTGCACGCCAACTAAATTACCAGGTACTTTCGTTTCTTGGTAATGATTCTAATGTTCATGAGAATATGATGCTGCCTAAATTGGATACATTTGTTTTGCTTACAAATGAAGGGCCTAGCTTGGAGAAGGATAAACATTGGAGCAAGAACAAGCATGGAGATGATGGCATGCGCAAGGGGAACAAGAACAGAGTTACAAGTGATGATTTCAGGACTTTGAAGCCACCATAATGGGTGCATGAAGCCTTGGACGAAATATACAAGATGCCACTTCATAAATTTCGTCCCGAGGCTATTTTAGGTGCTGCGTCACCTTATTATTGGGCCAGGCCCATGTAATTTCGAAATACATAAGTATAGGCTATTTTTAGAGTCCGTATGTGTGGGGAAACAAGAGATAGGGTTGATTTCGGACCCCTCCACCAAGGGCCACGAAATTCCCCCCTCTTCCTCCATATATACAGCCCTTAGGGCATCGTTTAGACTTTGGGTTTTGTTTAGATTAAAAGTTCGCCATAGCTGCAACTTCGCGTACTTCGTTTGTGTTCAACGACCAGACAAAGGCGTCACAGAACCCCACCTTGATCAATAAAGCTTTCATCTTATATTCGCAATATCCATATTGCAATCTCAGTTTCTTGCTTGTTCTTCATTTGCTCGCAGGAAACAGACCCTCGTGGTCAGGTTGATCATGCTCCGGCGTGGTCAATAACCTCTCGGAGTTGGTTTAGCGATTGCTAAGGCGCGACGTCCTCGCACGTTCGTAGTCGGATCATCAAAGTCGACTGCCACCAAAGCGATATCCATCATCTCATCGAAAGACGGGACACCTTTGCCTCTATCAAGTGGTATCAGATTTCCAGGTTGCTCGGTGAGATTTTACAGTTTTTCGTAGTTTAGATCGAGTCTGTTCTTCATACCTACAGTCCACGAAAAAGCCACAAAAAAAATTAGGGTTAGTTCATCATATCCGAACCAATCTGAGCCTTGCATTATCGTTTTAGGGTTTTGCTTTGTTGAATTTGCGGTTGCATCGTCGGTCTAGTTGCTGGTCTTAGAGTCTAGTCTTTTAGAGTTTCGAGTTCTGGTCATAAGTTGTCACGCCGCCGCCGCACCATCATCATCGCCCCTGCCATCTACCACCACCGCTCCGAATCCGTATCCATATACCACCACCAATCCGTGTCCATATACCACCACCAATCCATATCCATATACTACCACCGCTACCACCACCGCTGCCATATACCACCACCATATATCCACCACCAATCCGAGTTCCTTTCTTATTGGGTTTGTTTTCGAGATCCATCTAGTTTCCGATTCGTGTTTCCTTGCCGGAGTCGGGAAACCACGCTCCGTTTAGGCCCAAATTTTTTCGAAAACGCATTTTTCGAAAAAAATTCTGGCTATCCTATTTTTAGGTGTTTCTGAGTGTTTTGAGACAGGTGCCATTATAGGAAGTTTTTTTGACCCGTTTCCAGTTTTTGGGTCCGGGCAGTCGAAAAAAAAAATTTTGGTCGAATTTTTTTTTTCGTGCCCATCCTGTCAGTTTGACCTAGGAAGAGTTTTGAGACACTCGCCATTATAGTGATTTTTCGCAAAAAAAAATAGCGCAAAAAAAAAAGAGCGCAAAAAAAAAAGAGCGAAAAAAAAAATTTTGAGAGTGTGCTTTTCCCTTGTTTACGTGCCGCGCCGTGATTTTGTTGGTGTTCTAGGCTCGTGTCTCTAGCACAATCTAGCCTAGGACCAGCACAGTACCGTCGTTGAGCGTTTATTCAACTTTGCATCTCTGAATTGATTATTGCTGACCCTTTTTGCTACCATACTATAAGCCTTCCCAGCTCCACATACATCTACGTCGTGTGTTTGACTCTCCCTGGTAATCGCTCTATCCAAGCTTTGAGAGTTTTTGACTACAACGGTTGCCGATCACCGCCTGCTGCTGGGTAAGAACTGGTAAGAATTTGAGATTTGCTTGACGGATTTGTGATACACCACCACCACTTCTTAGTAGTCTGTAGGATCATATTCTTGTGTGTTTCTATTGCTGCTAACCATGCCAGGATCACAAGCCGACGAGATTGACTGGGAGAACTTATCGAACAAGGAGCTTCATGATAAGTTTCAGCAAATGATGACTGAACAGGTGCAAGATGTGCTGAACAATTTTGAAGAGGCCATGGAGAAGATTACTGGCCTTGAGAAGACGTTCGAAACAAAGCTCGATAACAGATTTAATGAACTACTTGCGCGTCTTCCACCACCGGCTGCACCTGTCGCACCTCTGCAACAACAACAACTACGCCCCCTTCCGAATCAGTATGGACGAGCACAGCGTGTTCCTATTGAGCCAGGACAAAATTCTGGTGCCGCTGCTACTGCTGTTGGTGCTTCTTTGGCTCCTGCTACTGCTGCTGCTGGTACCCAGGAGGATGATGATTATGTGGGAGATTATGAGGATGAGGTTGATCAAAATCCGAACTACGTGCAGCCACCAGCACCACCACCACCAGGTCGACCTCAGGTATATATTCGTAACGGTAGGCCTGCACCACCACCTCAGGTACGAGATGATGTCCATATTCCTAAACTGAAATTGAATATTCCACCATTTGAGGGTAGATATGTTCCTGATATATATCTTACTTGGGAGTTAGAAACTGAACAACGATTTACATGTTTACAATATCCTGAGGAGAGACGCGTTGCTGCTGCTGTTTGTGCTTTCACTAGTTTTGCATGTGTATGGTGGTCTGAACATTGTAGATTATATCCTATTCCAACTACTTGGGCTGCTTTGAAAACTGCTATGCGTACGCGTTGGGTTCCACCATATTATCAACGTGAATTGCTTCAAAAATTGCAGCGTTTAAGACAAGGGAAAAATTCTGTAGAAGAATATTATCAGGAATTACAAACTGGCATGATTAGATGTGGTATTGTTGAGGTGAATGAAGCTATGCTTGCACGTTTTCTGGGTGGATTAAATAGAGAGATTCAGACCATTCTAGACTATAAGGAGTATACTAATATCACTCGTTTATTCCATCTTGCTTGTAAAGCTGAACGTGAAGTGCAGGATCGACAAGATTTGGGGCGAACTAACTTTTTTGCAGGCCAACCTTCATCATGGACACCGCGTGCATCTTCTACTTCAACTGCACCAGCACCTCAATTAGGTGCCTCCTCCAGTCGTGATACAACAAAACAGGCACAACCACCATTATCTGCCAAGAGCGCACCTGCTGGGCCTGCACGGAGTTCTTCTTCTTCCATGGCATCAACAGGGCACACAAGTGATATTATTTGTCGTCGTTGTAAGGGAGGAGGTCATTATGCGAGAGAATGCAAACCTCCGCGTGTGATGATTGCTACCGCGGATGGTGGATATGAGTCCGCTAGTGACTATGATGAGGAGACTTTGGCTCTTATTACACGTGAAGAACATGGTGGAGATGATTCTGATCATGAGACACAATACATGGCTCCTGAAGACGCTGACAGGTATGAATGTTTAGTTGCTCAACGTGTTTTGAGTGTGCAGGTCACACAAGCTGAGCAAAATCAGAGGCACAATTTGTTCCATACCAAGGGAGTTGTGAAGGAACGTTCTGTGCGCGTCATCATAGACGGAGGTAGTTGCAACAACTTGGCTAGCATGGAGATGGTGGAGAAGCTTTCTCTCACCACAAGACCACATCCACATCCTTACTACATCCAATGGTTCAACAACAGCGGCAAGGTTAAGGTAACACGTACTGTTCGTGTGCATTTTAGTATCTCTACATATGCTGATTATGTTGATTGTGATGTGGTACCTATGCAAGCATGTTCCTTATTACTTGGTAGACCATGGCAATTTGATAAAAATTCTGTACACCATGGTAGAAACAATCACTATACTCTTGTTCATAAGGATAAAAATATTTCTTTGCTTCCTATGACTCCTGATTCCATTTTGAAAGATGATATTAATAGAGCTAATAAAGCACAACAGGAGAAGAATAAGAGTGAAAATCAGATTGTGGCAAAAGAATTTGAGCAACAAATGAAGCCTACTAATAAACCATCTAGTGTTGCTTCTGAAATTAAATTGAAAAGTGCATGTTTATTTGCCACCAAATCTGATATTGATGAGCTAGATTTCAGCAAATCTGTTTGCTATGCTTTTGTGTGCAAAGAGGCATTATTTTCATTCGAGGACGTGCCTTCCTCTTTGCCTCCTGCTGTCACTAACATTTTGCAGGAGTTCGCTGACGTTTTTCCACAAGACGTGCCACCGGGATTACCGCCTATTCGAGGGATTGAGCATCAGATTGACTTAATTCCCGGTGCTTCACTGCCAAACCGTGCACCATACCGTACCAATCCAGAGGAGACGAAGGAGATTATGCGTCAAGTACAAGAGCTTCTCGACAAAGGTTATATACGCGAATCCCTTAGTCCTTGTGCTGTTCCTATTATTCTAGTGCCGAAAAAGGATGGTCGTATGTGTGTTGATTGTAGAGGCATTAATAATATTACTATTCGTTATCCTCATCCTATTCCTAGGCTAGATGATATGCTTGATGAATTGAGTGGCTCTACAATATTCTCCAAAGTTGATTTGCGTAGTGGCTACCATCAAATTCGTATGAAATTGGGAGATGAATGGAAAACAGCATTTAAAACTAAGTTTGGATTATATGAGTGGTTAGTCATGCCTTTTGGGTTAACTAATGCACCTAGTACTTTCATGAGATTAATGAACGAAGTTTTACGTGCTTTCATTGGACGATTTGTGGTAGTTTACTTTGATGACATATTGATTTATAGCAGATCTTTGGAAGAACATTTGGAACATTTACGTGCTGTTTTTATTGCTCTACGTGATGCACGTTTGTTTGGTAACCTTGGGAAGTGCACCTTTTGCACCGACCGAGTATCTTTTCTTGGCTATGTTGTTACTCCACAGGGAATTGAAGTTGATAAAGCCAAGATTGAAGCTATTGAGAGTTGGCTGCACCCCAAAACGGTCACACAAGTGAGGAGTTTCTTGGCCTCGCTGGATTCTATAGGCGTTTTGTGAGAGATTTCAGCACCATTGCTGCACCTCTCAATGAGCTTACAAAGAAAGATGTGCCTTTTCTTTGGGGTGCCGCACAGGAAGAAGCCTTCACGGTATTGAAAGATAAGTTGACACATGCTCCTTTACTCCAACTTCCTGATTTTAATAAGACTTTTGAGCTTGAATGTGATGCTAGTGGAATTGGATTAGGAGGTGTGTTATTACAAGATGGCAAACCTGTTGCATACTTTTCTGAAAAATTGAGTGGGCCTAGTCTGAATTATTCTACTTATGATAAAGAATTATATGCTCTTGTTCGGACTTTAGAAACATGGCAACATTATTTATGGCCCAAAGAATTTGTTATACATTCTGATCATGAATCATTAAAACATATTAAAAGTCAAGCTAAACTGAATCGTAGACATGCTAAATGGGTTGAATTCATTGAGACTTTCCCTTATGTCATTAAACACAAGAAGGGAAAGGAAAATGTTATTGCTGATGCATTGTCTCGTCGCTATACTATGCTTTCACAACTTGACTTCAAAATATTTGGTTTGGAGACCATCAAAGATCAATATGTGCATGATGCTGATTTTAAAGATGTAATGCATAATTGTAAAGAAGGAAGAATGTGGAACAAGTTTGTTGTTAACGATGGATTTGTGTTTCGTGCTAACAAGCTATGCATTCCAGCTAGCTCCGTTCGTCTTTTGTTGTTGCAGGAGGCGCTTCCATCTTCGGAGAAGGTTAATTTCGATGCTAAACAACGTGCTGAATTGATTTTAAAAATGCATGAGTTAACTAAGGAAAACATTGAGCGCATGAATGCTAAATATAAACTTGCTGGAGATAAGGGTAGAAAACATGTTGTGTTTGCACCTGGAGATCTTGTTTGGTTACATTTGCGTAAGGATAGATTTCCTGATTTGCGCAAATCAAAGTTAATGCCACGTGCTGATGGTCCCTTTAAGGTGTTAGAGAAAATAAATGATAATGCATATAAACTTGAGCTGCCTGCAGATTTTGGGGTTAGTCCCACTTTTAACATTGCAGATTTGAAGCCTTATTTGGGTGAGGAAGATGAACTTCCGTCGAGGACGACTTCATTTCAAGAAGGGGAGGATGATGAGGACATCAATACAATTGTTACACCCACAGCCCATGCTGCTATACATACTGGACCAATTACTAGAGCTCGTGCACGCCAACTAAATTACCAGGTACTTTTGTTTCTTGGTAATGATTCTAATGTTCATGAGAATATGATGCTGCCTAAATTGGATACATTTGTTTTGCTTACAAATGAAGGGCCTAGCTTGGAGAAGGATGAACATTGGAGCAAGAACAAGCATGGAGATGATGGCATGCGCAAGGGAAACAAGAACGGAGTTACAAGTGATGATTTCAGGACTTTGAAGCCACCATAATGGGTGCATGAAGCCTTGGACGAAATATACAAGATGCCACTTCATAAATTTCGTCCCGAGGCTATTTTAGGTGCTGCGTCACCTTATTATTGAGCCAGGCCCATGTAATTTCGAAATACATAAGTATAGGCTATTTTTAGAGTCCGTATGTGTGGGGAAACAAGAGATAGGGTTGATTTCGGACCCCTCCACCAAGGGCCACGAAATTCCCCCCCTCTTCCTCCATATATACAGCCCTTAGGGCATCGTTTAGACTTTGGGTTTTGTTTAGATTAAAAGTTCGCCATAGCTGCAACTTCGCGTACTTCGTTTGTGTTCAACGACCAGACAAAGGCGTCACAGAACCCCACCTTGATCAATAAAGCTTTCATCTTATATTCGCAATATCCAGATTGCAATCTTAGTTTCTTGCTTGTTCTTCGTTTGCTCGCAGGAAACAGACCCTCGTGGTCAGGTTGATCGTGCTCTGGCGTGGTCAATAACCTCTCGGAGTTGGGTTAGCGATTGCTAAGGCGCGACGTCCTCGCACGTTCGTAGTCGGATCGTCAAAGTCCACTTCCACCAAAGCGAAATCCACCATCTCATCGAAAGACGGGACACCTTTGCCTCTATCAGTGGAGATGATTCTGATCATGAGACGCAATACATGGCTCCTGAAGACGCTGACAGGTATGAATGTTTAGTTGCTCAACGTGTTTTGAGTGTGCAGGTCACACAAGCTGACCAAAATCAGAGGCACAATTTGTTCCATACCAAGGGAGTTGTGAAGGAACGTTCTGTGCGCGTCATAATAGACGGAGGGAGCTGCAACAACTTGGCTAGCATGGAGATGGTGGAGAAGCTTTCTCTCACCACAAGACCACATCCACATCCTTACTACATCCAATGGTTCAACAACATCGGCAAGGTTAAGGTAACACGTACTGTTCGTGTGCATTTTAGTATCTCTACATATGCTGATTATGTTGATTGTGATGTGGTACCTATGCAAGCATGTTCCTTATTACTTGGTAGACCATGGCAATTTGATAAAAATTCTGTACACCATGGTAGAAACAATCACTATACTCTTGTTCATAAGGATAAAAATATTACTTTGCTTCCTATGACTCCTGATTCCATTTTGAAAGATGATATTAATAGAGCTAATAAAGCAAAACAGGAGAAGAATAAGAGTGAAAATCAGATTGTGGCAAAAGAATTTGAGCAACAAATGAAGCCTAATAATAAACCATCTAGTGTTGCTTCTGAAATTAAATTGAAAAGTGCATGTTTATTTGCCACCAAATCTGATATTGATGAGCTAGATTTCAGCACATCTGTTTGCTATGCTTTTGTGTGCAAAGAGGCATTATTTTCATTCGAGGACGTGCCTTCCTCTTTGCCTCCCGCTGTCACTAACATTTTGCAGGAGTTCGCTGACGTATTTCCACAAGACGTGCCACCGGGATTACCGCCTATTCGAGGGATTGAGCATCAGATTGACTTAATTCCCGGTGCTTCACTGCCAAACCGTGCACCATACCGTACCAATCCAGAGGAGACGAAGGAGATTATGCGTCAAGTACAAGAGCTTCTCGACAAAGGTTATATACGCGAATCCCTTAGTCCTTGTGCTGTTCCTATTATTCTAGTGCCGAAAAAGGATGGTACATCACGTATGTGTGTTGATTGTAGAGGCATTAATAATATTACTATTCGTTATCGTCATCCTATTCCTAGGCTAGATGATATGCTTGATGAATTGAGTGGCTCTACAATATTCTCCAAAGTTGATTTGCGTAGTGGCTACCATCAAATTCGTATGAAATTGGGAGATGAATGGAAAACAGCATTTAAAACTAAGATTGGATTATATGAGTGGTTAGTCATGCCTTTTGGGTTAACTAATGCACCTAGTACTTTCATGAGATTAATGAACGAAGTTTTACGTGCTTTCATTGGACGATTTGTGGTAGTTTACTTTGATGACATATTGATTTATAGCAGATCTTTGGAAGAACATTTGGAACATTTACGTGCTGTTTTTATTGCTCTACGTGATGCACGTTTGTTTGGTAACCTTGGGAAGTGCACCTTTTGCACCGACCGAGTATCTTTTCTTGGCTATGTTGTTACTCCACAGGGAATTGAAGTTGATAAAGCCAAGATTGAAGCTATTGAGAGTTGGTCGCAACCCAAAACGGTCACACAAGTGAGGAGTTTTCTTGGCCTCGCTGGATTCTATAGGCGTTTTGTGAGAGATTTCAGCACCATTGCTGCACCTCTCAATGAGCTTACAAAGAAAGATGTGCCTTTTCTTTGGGGTACCGCACAGGAAGAAGCCTTCTCGGTATTAAAAGATAAGTTGACACATGCTCCTTTACTCCAACTTCCTGATTTTAATAAGACTTTTGAGCTTGAATGTGATGCTAGTGGAATTGGATTAGGCGGTGTGTTATTACAAGATGGCAAACCTGTTGCATACTTTACTGAAAAATTGAGTGGGCCTAGTCTGAATTATTCTACTTATGATAAAGAATTATATGCTCTTGTTCGGACTTTAGAAACATGGCAACATTATTTATGGCCCAAAGAATTTGTTATACATTCTGATCATGAATCTTTGAAACATATTAAAAGTCAAGCTAAACTGAATCGTAGACATGCTAAATGGGTTGAATTCATTGAGACTTTTCCTTATGTCATTAAACACAAGAAGGGAAAAGAAAATGTTATTGCTGATGCATTGTCTCGCCGCTATACTATGCTTTCACAACTTGACTTCAAAATATTTGGTTTGGAGACCATCAAAGATCAATATGTGCATGATGCTGATTTTAAAGATGTAATGCAGAATTGTAAAGAAGGAAGAATGTGGAACAAGTTCGTCGTTAACGATGGATTTGTGTTTCGTGCTTACAAGCTATGCATTCCAGCTAGCTCCGTTCGTCTTTTGTTGTTGCAGGAGGCGCATGGAGGAGGATTAATGGGACACTTTGGCGTGAAGAAGATGGAGGACGTACTTGCTACACATTTCTTTTGGCCAAAGATGAGACGAGATGTTGAGCGTTTTATTGCTCGATGCACTACATGTCAAAAAGCTAAGTCACGACTCAATCCTCATGGTTTATATATGCCTTTGCTTGTACCTAGTGTTCCTTGGGAGGATATATCTATGGACTTTGTTTTAGGTTTACCTCGAACAAAGAAGGGGAGGGATAGCATATTTGTTGTCGTGGATAGATTCTCGAAAATGGCACACTTTATACCATGTCATAAAAGCGATGATGCTGTTAATGTTGCTCATTTGTTCTTTCGTGAAATTATTCGCTTGCATGGTGTGCCAAATACTATTGTTTCAGATCGTGATACTAAATTTCTTAGCCACTTTTGGAGATGTTTATGGGCTAAGTTGGGGACTAAACTGCTTTTTAGTACTACTTGTCACCCCCAAACTGATGGACAAACTGAAGTAGTCAATAGAACATTGTCTACTATGCTTAGGGTTGTTTTGAAGAATAATAAGAAATTGTGGGAGGAATGCTTGCCTCATATTGAATTTGCTTATAATCGTTCATTGCATTCTACTACTAAGATTGATGAGGACATCAATACAATTGTTACACCCACAGCCCCTGCTGCTATACATACTGGACCAATTACTAGAGCTCGTGCACCACAACTAAATTACCAGTTACTTTCGTTTCTTGGTAATGATTCTAATGTTCATGAGAATATGATGCTGCCTAAATTGGATACATTTGTTTTGCTTACAAATGAAGGGCCTAGCTTGGAGAAGGATGAACATTGGAGCAAGAACAAGCATGGAGATGATGGCATGCGCAAGGGGAACAAGAACGGAGTTACAAGTGATGATTTCAGGACTTTGAAGCCACCATAATGGGTGCATGAAGCCTTGGACGAAATATACAAGATGCCACTTCATAAATTTCGTCCCGAGGCTATTTTAGGTGCTGCGTCACCTTATTATTGGGCCAGGCCCATGTAATTTCGAAATACATAAGTATAGGCTATTTTTAGAGTCCGTATGTGTGGGGAAACAAGAGATAGGGTTGATTTCGGACTCCTCCACCAAGGGCCACGAAATTCCCCCCTCTTCCTCCATATATACAGCCCTTAGGGCATCATTTAGACTTTGGGTTTTGTTTAGATTAAAAGTTCGCCATAGCTGCAACTTCGCGTACTTCGTTTGTGTTCAACGACCAGACAAAGGCGTCACAGAACCCCACCTTGATCAATAAAGCTTTCATCTTATATTCGCAATATCCAGATTGCAATCTCAGTTTCTTGCTTGTTCTTCGTTTGCTCGCAGGAAACAGACCCTCGTGGTCAGGTTGATCGTGCTCCGGCGTGGTCAATAACCTCTCGGAGTTGGTTTAGCGATTGCTAAGGCGCGACGTCCTCGCACGTTCGTAGTCGGATCGTCAAAGTCGACTGCCACCAAAGCGATATCCATCATCTCATCGAAAGACGGGACACCTTTGCCTCTATCACCTTTCGCAGGCCACCATCTCCATGCATGAACTTTCTCCAAGGTTCATCTTTCTTGTCGAAGCTAGGCCCTTCATTTGTAAGCAAAACAAATGCATCCAATTTAGGCAGCATCATATTCTCATGAACAATAGAATCGTTAGCAAGAAATGAAAGTACCTGGTAATTTAATTGGCGTGTGGGAGCTCTAGTAATTGGTCCAGTATGTACAACAGTAGGGGTTGTGGGTGTAACAATGGTATTGATGTCCTTATCAAATAATGTTGTAAAAGAATTGCAAGTTTGCAATGCAAAAAGTAGACAAATAGCAAAATAAGGTACACGAAACCACACATGCAAAGAGATAAGTGGGGTCGTGCAACCAAGGATGAGCCAAAATGTGGAATCCACGAAAATGCTCTTGTTGCACAACACTAGAGAGACGCTAGCACGATTGCACAATAGGCGGATACGAAGACTTGTGCACAACCTACTAAGCAAAAATGCAATGACTTCTATCCCAAGTATGCTCTATGTATGGTATTCCAATGATATGATCCAAGATGATCTAGTATGACAATCTTAATGTTGTATGATGCCATGCTTCTTGCTTAAAAGCTCTTTGCTTTTCTTTCCCTTTTGCTTAAAGCCTGTTTGGCTCTTTGTTGTTTGAGCTCTTTTCTCATGCAATGCTTCATGAACCAAGATAGCAATTGTATATGCGATGACAACTTTGTGACACAAGAGATCATACCAATATATGCACTAATGCTATATGTATGCTATGGGAAGTATGATCACTAATGTGCACAAGTCACGTTGCCGGCAATACTCAAAGACTAGTCTCGATAGGTAAGCGATGCAAGAGAGTAAGGTTATGATGGCTATCAATGTAATGGCAAGAGTGATGTATCACTATACCAAGATGAGTTTACCGCTTGATGTTGGTTGTTTGTAAGCAAGAAACGGTGGACGGTGTCGAAAATGGTGAAGTGGTCGTTGTCGATGACACATCCATGGCGAAGATAAGCGGCGATGATGTTGATGTCGAACCGTACCTAAACAGTCGAAACACAATAGGACACGGAACCGCAACTAAAATTCTCAAAGCAAAATGTGACAAAATTGTTGGAGTTGTTAGTGGTAAGCGATGGTGGTGTATGTGGTGTATGGCGGTGCTATGCGGAAGTGGTGGTGGTATGCGGAAGTATAAGTGGGCACCGGAACAAAATTTGGCTAAATTTGGACGGAAAACGGGGCGGTGGATGGAAGTCATGCTGCCAGGGGCCGGATGTCCGGGCTGTCGGGCCGGATGTTGGGGCTCTGGATCCGTGGACGAACTCGATGAACTTCGCATGGAGGTCAAATCCGGGTAAAATTCGGGGAAAGTTGTGGATGGGAATTGGGAAAAAGATGATGGAAAGCTAGATCTACCTGCAATACACGAAATCCGCGGATCAAATCCAACAAAACTTCATCACACCAACAAATCACAAAAAAAAAATTTGATGCGGAGCATCCTACGATCATCCCCATATATACTCAAGCATACACCTTTGGACCTAAGGTGAACTCGCTCCTTTCCGAATCTTCCCTTTTCCGTATGTAAGACATGGATGCTACTTCAAGTGCGGACCTTGTGCATACCTAGGTACACCCGAGGAGACTATGGAGAGCCCAAGGACCAAGGCCAAGCGTGCACGGAAGTGAAGGAAGGAGATGGAAGAAGGGCCAGCTGCTAAAGCGGCCGGACCTCCGGCCCGAGCCCCGGAAATCCGGCATCGGCCATCCAGAGAGCACCGTGAAGGTCCAGCACAACCCAGACATCCGGCCATCACCCCGGATATCCGGCTCCTCCCGAAGCCCCGGACATCCGGGGCCCCAGCCCGGAAATCCGGCCCCTCCATCATCGAATGCGTTTGGAACCGACCCCGCCAGCCTGGATATCCGGCCCCGCCAGCCCGGACATCCGGCCCGTCGTGAAGTCCCGGACATCCGGTGCGTGTCTGCAAACAGTGAACGGGCCAAGGGCCCATGTATCCTTCTTTCCCACTTACCCCTTCGTGTCTTAGACTATATATACTCCCCCACCTCCTCCTAGTTAGGGTTAGCGTTGTGTTAGCTCATTTGTGAGATAGAGCTTCGCTCATCCATATCGGATCTACTCCTTGAGAGAGACCGCGACCCCTCTTCTGAGAAGATCCACCTTGGATTCAAGACCCCTTTATGGGAAGATCCCCTTGTGGATTCAAGACCTCCTCATGGAGAAGAACCGGCTACCCTTTGTATCGCCCCTTGTTGGATTTGGATCATGTATCTCTTCGTGTTTTGAGGATCTAGCACATGTGTGATTGTTCTTGTTGGTTTGAGTGATTCTCTTGTGTTTCCCCTTGTGTTTTCCCTCTTTTCCCCTCGTGTTCCTCGTGTTCTTCACGGGATCCTGATAGAGGCGAAGGTGTCCCGATGTTTCGATGAGATGGTGGCTATCGTTTTCTGTGGGAGTCGACCTTGACAATCCGACTACGAACGTGCGAGACGTCGCGCCTTAGCAATCGCTAAACCAACTCCCGAGGGGTTATTGACCACGTCGGAGCACGACCAACCTGACCACGAGGGTTTGTTTCCTGCAAGCAAATGAAGAACAAGCAAGAAACCGAGATTGCAATCTGGATATTGCGAATATAAGATGAAAGCTTTATTGATCAAGGTGGGGTTCTGTGACGCCTTGGTCTGGTCGTTGAACACAAACGAAGTACGCGAAGTTGCAGCTATGCCGAACTTTTAATCTAAGCAAAACCCCAAAGTCTAAACGATGCCCTTAGGGCTGTATATATGGAGGAGAGAGGGGGGAATTTCGTGGCCCTTGGAGGAGGGGTCCGAAACCAACCCTAACTCTTGTTTCCCCACACATACGGACTCTAAAAACAGCCTATAATAAAGTATTTCGAAATTACATGGGCCTGGCCCAAAAATAAGGTGACGCAACACCTAGAATAGCCTCTGGACGAAATTTATGAAGTGGCATCTTATATATTTCGTCCAAGGCTTCATGCACTCATTATGGTGGCTTCAAAGTCCTGGAATCATCACTTGTAACTCCGTTCTTGTTCCCCTTGCGCATGCCATCATCTCCATGCTTGAACTTGCTCCAAGGTTCATCTTTCTTGCCCAAGCTAGGCCCTTCATTTGTGAGCAAAACAAATGTATCCAATTTAGGCAGCATCATGTTCTCATGAACATTAGAATCGTTACCAAGAAATGAAAGTACCTGACAATTCAATTGGCATGCGCGAGCTCTAGTAATTGGTCCAGTATGTATAACAGCAGGGGCTGTGGGTGTAACAATGGTATTGATGTCCTCATCATCCTCCCCTTCTTGCAATGAAGTCGTCCTCAATGAAAGCTCATCTTCCTCACCCAAATAAGGCTTCAAATTTGCAATGTTAAAAGTGGGACTAACCCCAAAATCTGCAGGCAGCTCAAGTTTATATGCATTATCATTTATTTTCTCTAACACCTTAAAGGGACCATCAGCACGTGGCATTAGCTTTGATTTGCGCAAATCAGGAAATCTATCCTTACGCAAATGTAACCAAACTAGATCTCCAGGTGCAAACACAACATGTTTTCTACCCTTATCTCCTGCAAGTTTATATTTAGCATTCATACGCTCAATGTTTTCCTTAGTTAACTCATGCATTTTTAAAATCAATTCAGCACGTTGTTTAGCATCAAAATTAACCTTCTCCGAAGATGGAAGAGGCAACAAATCAATAGGTGCACGAGGTAGGAAACCATACACAACTTCAAAAGGGCACATCTTAGTAGTAGAATGCAATGAACGATTATAAGCAAATTCAATATGAGGCAAGCATTCCTCCCACATTTCCTTATTATTCTTCAAAACAGCCCTAAGCATAGTAGACAATGTTCTATTGACTACTTCAGTTTGTCCATCAGTTTGGGGGTGATAAGTAGTACTAAAAAAGCAGTTTAGTCCCCAACTTAGCCCATAAACATATCCAAAAGTGGCTAAGAAATTTAGTATCACGATCTGAAACAATATTATTTGGCACACCAAGCAAGCGAATAATTTCACAAAAGAACAAATCAGCAACATTAACAGCATCATCGCTTTTATGACATGGTATAAAGTGTGCCATTTTCGAGAACCTATCCACGACAACAAATATGCTATCCCTCCCCTTCTTTGTTCGAGGTAAACCTAAAACAAAGTCCATAGATATATCCTCCCAAGGAACACTAGGTACAGGCAAAGGCATATATAAACCATGAGGATTGACTCGTGATAGAGGCGAGGGTCCCGATCTTTCGATGAGATGATAACTATCGATTTGGTGGAGACGACTTTGATGATCCGACTACAAACGAGCACGACGTTGCGCCTTAGCAATCGCTAAACCAATCTCCTGAGGTTACTGACGATGCCGGAAGCACGGTCAGCCTGACCACGAAGGTCTATTCCTGCAAGCAATCGAAGAACGAGCAAGAATATGATAAAGCAATCTGAATATTGCAAATATATATGAGGTATTGATAATGGTGGGGATCCGTAAGCGGTCTTGGTCTGGTCGTTGGACACAAACGAAGTACACGAAGTTGCATTGGCTAACTTTTAACTAAACAAATCCCAAGGAAAAGCTACTAGATGGATCTACTTATATAGGAGCAAGGGGTGGCGGCCAAGGAGGTGGGAGGACGTCCCAAGGCAGCCTAAAACTAAATCTAGGTCGTACAAGGCCAATGGGCCCAAGTGGAGGTGATGTAACACCTTTGGACTTGTAGTTTGACTCGGATTCTGCTGCAGCATCAGATTGTTTCGTCCACAACTCAACGCTCCGGACGAATTTGAAGGTGATTCCAATTGGGTTGGAAAGTGCACGAAATCTAGTTTCCAACAAAAAAAAGAATCACCCAATTCGGAGTCCGTATGAAAAACTTGTGTGCGTTTTGAGTCAGGTATGTCTGTGCAGTCCAAATCTGAATCCAGAACGTGAGAGACTTGGACTCTATCTTCTCTTGGGCCAAAAGTGACGTGAGAGAACTTTTTGGACAGCAAATAAACATCTCTTTCTTCCTTATCTTCATATGTGGATTGTACAAATGTCCCATACACCTGCAATTAGACAAAACACAAAAGTGTGTGAAGTATTTTTGTTCTGGATAACATAAATAGATTATTGAATAGTTTGCACTAGAAATCACCTGACAAATATGCATATATGCAATATTTTTGGTCATATCCAAGGTAGTCATGTCCTCATCATCCTCCCCTTCTTGAAAATAAAGCCGTCCTCGGCGTTGCTTAATCTGAAATGTGGCTAACAAAAAAGACAAGGTGTACATGTTGTATATGTATATGTCATCCATTTTTACTTCCCTTGATTTTTGCATATATGACACATGAATAGATGAGTAACTTGCATAGTTCATAAAACCTAAAGCCAAAAAATTAGCACAAGAAGTAGAAGGCATGAAAATATTGCAACTCAGTTTGCACATATAAGTGAAGCTCTTATTCATTTCAAAAGATTGACAATGTTCATCATTAAACCATCCCAACATTGGTGAATAAACCTTACTTGCATCAAATTTACATGCTACAACATGCTTAAATAAGCAAACATGCAATAAGTCATTCAACACAGAATCATCACCAAGATTAGAGGTCATATCAAAATGATTAAACATTGGTTCTTTTGCATCAATAGTTAATTCAATGTGTGCACTCAAAATTGTTGGTATTTCAGTTGTTTGATCACATGGCAAAGTCAAATTATCAACGTAGTCCTCTAAAATAGGTGGTGTGATCAAAGTAGTGGGTAGCTCATCAGATGGTGCATTCAAATTGATAAAGCATTCATCATTCTCATGTAGAGATGGAAGATCAGTACCTTTGTCATTACCTCTTATGATCAACTCAGATGATGTAGCCACTCTCGGGGGCGATGTGTCACATGGTGGAGGTGATGTAGTCCTGACAACAACGGATGTGGTTGTCATAGTATGCCTAGTAGTTGAAGGAACAATCATATCAACTCTTGGAATGTGCACCGTGCGCTTGTTCTCGTGGCCAACACGTCGTTTTATTTCCTGTTCAGCTTTGCAAGCAAGATGAAACAAATGGTCCATAGGATAACACTCTTCATGAATTAGTATCTCTTGAATATCACGGTTTAATCCTCCCCAAAATCTATCCATAAAATCATCTTCACTTTCTTCTAAAGAGGAATGCAACAAGGTAGTTTGTAAATCATCATAATATTTTGTTACAGTTTCACTACCTTGTTTTAAGTGTTGCAACTTCTTAATCATGTCACGTGATGAGGACATCAATACAATTGTTACACCCACAGCCCCTGCTGCTATACATACTGGACCAATTACTAGAGCTCGTGCACGCCAACTAAATTACCAGGTACTTTCGTTTCTTGGTAATGATTCTAATGTTCATGAGAATATGATGCTGCCTAAATTGGATACATTTGTTTTGCTTACAAATGAAGGGCCTAGCTTGGAGAAGGATGAACATTGGAGCAAGAACAAGCATGGAGATGATGGCATGCGCAAGGGGAACAAGAATGGAGTTACAAGTGATGATTTCAGGACTTTGAAGCCACCATAATGGGTGCATGAAGCCTTGGACGAAATATACAAGATGCCACTTCATAAATTTCGTCCCGAGGCTATTTTAGGTGTTGCGTCACCTTATTATTGGGCCAGGCCCATGTAATTTCGAAATACATAAGTATAGGCTATTTTTAGAGTCCGTATGTGTGGGGAAACAAGAGATAGGGTTGATTTCGGACCCCTCCACCAAGGGCCACGAAATTCCCCCCTCTTCCTCCATATATACAGCCCTTAGGGCATCGTTTAGACTTTGGGATTTGTTTAGTTAAAAGTTAGCCATTGCAACTTCGTGTACTTCGTTTGTGTCCAACGACCAGACCAAGACCGCTTACGGATCCCCGCCTTTATCAATACTTCATATATACTCGCAATATTCAGATTGCTTTTATCATATTCTTGCTTGTTCTTCGATTGCTTGCAGGAATAGACCTTCGTGGTCAGGTTGATTGTGCTCCAGCGTGGTCAATAACCTCTCGGAGTTGGTTTAGCGATTGCTAAGGCGCAACGTCGTGCACGTTTGTAGTCGGATCGTCAAAGTCATCCTCACCAAATCGATAGTTATCATCTCATCGAAAGATCGGGACCCCCGCCTCTATCAGAGGTTATTGACCACGCCGGAGCACGATCAACCTGACCACGAGGGTCTGTTTCCTGCGAGCAAACGAAGAACAAGCAAGAAACTGAGATTGCAATCTGGATATTGCGAATATAAGATGAAAGCTTTATTGATCAAGGTGGGGTTCTGTGACGCCTTTGTCTGGTCGTTGAACACAAACGAAGTACGCGAAGTTGCAGCTATGGCGAACTTTTAATCTAAACAAAACCCAAGGAAAAGCTACTAGATGGATCTACTTATATAGGAGCAAGGGGTGGCGGCCAAGGAGGTGGGAGGACGTCCCAAGGCAGCCTAAAACTAAATCTAGGTCGTACAAGGCCAATGGGCCCAAGTGGAGGTGATGTAACACCTTTGGACTTGTAGTTTGACTCGGATTCTGCTGCAGCATCAGATTGTTTCGTCCACAACTCAACGCTCCGGACGAATTTGAAGGTGATTCCAATTGTGTTGGAAAGTGCACGAAATCTAGTTTCCAATAAAAAAAAGAATCACCCAATTCGGAGTCCGTATGAAAAACTTGTGTGCGTTTTGAGTCAGGTATGTCTGTGCAGTCCGAATCTGAAACCAGAACGTGAGAGACTTGGACTCTATCTTCTCTTGGGCCAAAAGTGACGTGAGAGAACTTTTTGGACAGCAAATAAACATCTCTTTCTTCCTTATCTTCATATGTGGATTGTACAAATGTCCCATACACCTGCAATTAGACAAAACACAAAAGTGTGTGAAGTATTTTTGTTCTGGATAACATAAATAGATTATTGAATAGTTTGCACTAGAAATCACCTGACAAATATGCATATATGCAATATTTTTGGTCATATCCAAGGTAGTCATGTCCTCATCATCCTCCCCTTCTTGAAAATAACGCCGTCCTCGGCGTTGCTTAATCTGAAATGTGGCTAACAAAAGAGACAAGGTGTACATGTTGTATATGTACATGTCATCCATTTTTACTTTCCTTGATTTTTGCATATATGACACATGAATAGATGAGTAACTTGCATAGTTCATAAAATCTAAAGCCAAAAAATTAGCACAAGAAGTAGAAGGCATGAAAATATTGCAACTCAGTTTGCACATATAAGTGAAGCTCTTATTCATTTCAAAAGATTGACAATGTTCATCATTAAACCATCCCAACATTGGTGAATAAACCTTACTTGCATCAAATTTACATGCTACAACATGCTTAAATAAGCAAACATGCAATAAGTCATTCAACACAGAATCATCACCAAGATTAGAGGTCATATCAAAATGATTAAACATTGGTTCTTTTGCATCAATAGTTAATTCCATGGGTGCACTCAAAATTGTTGGTATTTTAGTTGTTTGATCACATGGCAAAGTTAAATTATCAATGTAGTCCTCTAAAATAGGTGGTGTGATCAAAGTAGTGGGTAGCTCATCAGATGGTGCATTCAAATTGACAAGGCATTCATCATTCTCATGTAGAGATGGAAGATCAGTACCTTTGTCATTACCTCTTATGATCAACTCAGATGATGTAGCCACTCTCGGGGGCGATGTGTCACATGGTGGAGGTGATGTAGTCCTGACAACAACGGATGTGGTTGTCATAGTATGCCTAGTAGTTGAAGGAACAATCATATCAACTCTTGGAATGTGCACCGTGCGCTTGTTCTCGTGGCCAACACGTCGTTTTATTTCCTGTTCAGCTTTGCAAGCAAGATGAAACAAATGGTCCATAGGATAACACTCTTCATGAATTAGTATCTCTTGAATATCACGGTTTAATCCTCCCCAAAATCTATCCATAAAATCATCTTCACTTTCTTCTAAAGAGGAATGCAACAAGGTAGTTTGTAAATCATCATAATATTTTGTTACAGTTTCACTACCTTGTTTTAAGTGTTGCAACTTCTTAATCATGTCACGAGTATAATAAGAAGGGACGAAAGTATGTCGCATGGCATGTTTCAAATCATCCCAAGTAGTAGGTATATAATCATGGTGTAACCGACAATATTCACTCCACCAAACCAAAGCATAACTAGTGAAAGAACCAACCGCAACCTTAACCTTTTTATGTTCATCGAAATTATGGGAAGCAAATATATTTTTTATGTCGAACTCCCATTCAATATATAAAGCAGGTTTAAAACGGCCATTAAATGGTGGTATAGATACATTAACCTGATCATGTGCATTTGGATGTTTGTGCACCTCTCGTGACGGTTGTGGTATTTGCAAAGGTGGTGGCACGTCTCCCACGATCGACAAAGCCCATGAATTGACTCTGGATCCTGTCATGATTAGTAGAACAAGAAACAAAACCCAAAAATAATGTTCCTATAACTACTAGGATGTGGTGGTAAAACGCTCACAGTAAAGCAAATATCAATGTCTTACAAGTTCTTACCATGCAGCAGGCGGTGATCGGCAACCAGCGGTGTCAAGTAACTCCGAATATTGAGTAAAGCGATTGCCAGGGGAGCGTACGTATACACGGTGTAGAAATATGTGGAGCTGGGTTGGCTATATATGGTAGCAAAAGATTAGCAATAATCAATTCAAAGATGCAATGTTGAATAAACGCTCAACGACGGTACTATGCTGGTCCTAGGCTAGACCGGACTAGAGACGCGAGCCTAGAACACTAATAAGGTCATGGCGTAGCACCACTAGCATCAATGAAGGATACTAAGTAGCTCTTGACAGCAAGATATAAGTGAAGATCACAACGGCAGTGAAGATAATGATGAAAAACAACTGCCAAGCAGGATATACAACAACTCTCTCTCCAACTTTCCTCTTGAAAAGTTTGAGACAATTTTCTGATAAATTCTTTCAAAGAATGCTACTAACTCAAGCTTTCCAATGCAAAAAGAATCACTCAATTCTGAGTTGATATGAGGAGTCAAAGAATTCTAAAACTGGCCTGAAAAATTGGAACAAGCTGTGTTCACGAACTTCGGAGGGCAATAAGACCTATTTAGAAGCCGATTTTGAGGTGTCAAATATTGAACTAGCTTCTGCAACTATTTAGATGCGGCTCGTCGCGATCTTCAATTTGAGTACTCACGGAGCCAAAACGGACTTCGTATGAGGAAGATACACCTGTTTTACTGAACAGTGCGTAAAACAGATTCCAATCCGAATTTAGGTACGAGATTGATTCTAGATAGATCCAATTTTTTTTCTTCTCTCTTTTTTTTCTCACGCTTTTTTTTCTTTTTCTTCTCCTTTTTTCTCTGACTTTTTTTTCTCTCGTTTTTTTCTCTCTTTTTTTCTCCCTCTTTCCAAAACAAACTAGATCTCAACTATTATTATGACAATGAATGGTGGGTAGCACGTGGTGGAAATTGATGGATGGGTGGTGGACAGCGGAAGAGATAATGATGCAGCGGTAGCGTGACTAATGTGAACAGAACTCGAAACTCTAAACGAACTAGACACTAAGACCAGCAACTCGACACGACGATGCAACCGATAATTCAACTATGCAAGCAATGAAAAGAAAATTGCAAAGGCTCAGATTGGCTTGGACCAAGGATGAATAGATCTAACTCTTTTTTGTGGCTTTTTCTTGGACAATAGGTAAGAAAATAAATCTAATCTAGGAAAACTTGAAATTCTCACCGAGCAACCTGAAAACTGATACCACTTGATAGAGGCGAGGTCCCGATCTTTCGATGAGATGATAACTATCGATTTGGTGGAGACGACTTTGACGATCCGACTACAAACGAGCACGACGTTGCGCCTTAGCAATCGCTAAACCAATCTCCTGAGGTTACTGACGATGCCGGAAGCACGGTCAGCCTGACCACGAAGGTCTATTCCTGCAAGCAATCGAAGAACGAGCAAGAATATGATAAAGCAATCTGAATATTGCAAATATATATGAGGTATTGATAATGGTGGGGATCCGTAAGCGGTCTTGGTCTGGTCGTTGGACACAAACGAAGTACACGAAGTTGCATTGGCTAACTTTTAACTAAACAAATCCCCCAGGAAAAGCTACTAGATGGATCTACTTATATAGGAGCAAGGGGTGGCGGCCAAGGAGGTGGGAGGACGTCCCAAGGCAGCCTAAAACTAAATCTAGGTCGTACAAGGCCAATGGGCCCAAGTGGAGGTGATGTAACACCTTTGGACTTGTAGTTTGACTCGGATTCTGCTGCAGCATCAGATTGTTTCTTCCACAACTCAACGCTCCGGACGAATTTGAAGGTGATTCCAATTGGGTTGGAAAGTGCACGAAATCTAGTTTCCAACAAAAAAAAGAATCACCCAATTCGGAGTCCGTATGAAAAACTTGTGTGCGTTTTGAGTCAGGTATGTCTGTGCAGTCCGAATCTGAATCCAGAACGTGAGAGACTTGGACTCTATCTTCTCTTGGGCCAAAAGTGACGTGAGAGAACTTTTTGGACAGCAAATAAACATCTCTTTCTTCCTTATCTTCATATGTGGATTGTACAAATGTCCCATACACCTGTAATTAGACAAAACACAAAAGTGTGTGAAGTATTTTTGTTCTGGATAACATAAATAGATTATTGAATAGTTTGCACTAGAAATCACCTGACAAATATGCATATATGCAATATTTTTGGTCATATCCAAGGTAGTCATGTCCTCATCATCCTCCCCTTCTTGAAAATAAAGCCGTCCTCGGCGTTGCTTAATCTGAAATGTGGCTAACAAAAGAGACAAGGTGTACATGTTGTATATGTATATGTCATCCATTTTTACTTCCCTTGATTTTTGCATATATGACACATGAATAAATGAGTAAGTTGCATAGTTCATAAAATCTAAAGCCAAAAAATTAGCACAAGAAGTAGAAGGCATGAAAATATTGCAACTCAGTTTGCACATATAAGTGAAGCTCTTATTCATTTCAAAAGATTGACAATGTTCATCATTAAACCATCCCAACATTGGTGAATAAACCTTACTTGCATCAAATTTACATGCTACAACATGCTTAAATAAGCAAACATGCAATAAGTCATTCAACACAGAATCATCACCAAGATTAGAGGTCATACCAAAATGATTAAACATTGGTTCTTTTGCATCAATAGTTAATTCAGTGGGTGCACTCAAAATTGTTGGTATTTCAGTTGTTTGATCACATGGCAAAGTCAAATTATCAACGTAGTCCTCTAAAATAGGTGGTGTGATCAAAGTAGTGGGTAGCTCATCAGATGGTGCATTCAAATTGACAAGGCATTCATCATTCTCATGTAGAGATGGAAGATCAGTACCTTTGTCATTACCTCTTATGATCAACTCAGATGATGTAGCCACTCTCGGGGGCGATGTGTCACATGGTGGAGGTGATGTAGTCCTGACAACAACGGATGTGGTTGTCATAGTATGCCTAGTAGTTGAAGGAACAATCATATCAACTCTTGGAATGTGTATCGTGCGCTTGTTCTCCTCGTGGCCAACACGTCGTTTTATTTCCTGTTCAGCTCTGCAAGCAAGATGAAACAAATGGTCCATAGGATAACACTCTTCACTCTTCATGAATTAGTATCTCTTGAATATCACGGTTTAATCCTCCCCAAAATCTATCCATAAAATCATCTTCACTTTCTTCTAAAGAGGAATGCAACAAGGTAGTTTGTAAATCATCATAATATTTTGTTACAGTTTCACTACCTTGTTTTAAGTGTTGCAACTTCTTAATCATGTCACGAGTATAATAAGAAGGGACGAAAGTATGTCGCATGGCAAGTTTCAAATCATCCCAAGTAGTAGGTATATAATCATGGTGTAACCGACAATATTCACTCCACCAAACCAAAGCATAACCAGTGAAAGAACCAACCGCAACCTTAACCTTTTTATGTTCATCGAAATTATGGGAAGCAAATATATTTTTTATGTCGAACTCCCATTCAATATATAAAGCAGGTTTAAAACGGCCATTAAATGGTGGTATAGATACATTAACCTGATCATGTGCATTTGGATGTTTGTGCACCTCTCGTGACGGTTGTGGTATTTGCAAAGGTGGTGGCACGTCTCCCGCGATCGACAAAGCCCATGAATTGACTCTGGATCCTGTCATGATTAGTAGAACAAGAAACAAAATAATGTTCCTATAACTACTAGGATGTGGTGGTAAAACGCTCACAGTAAAGCAAATATCAATGTCTTACAAGTTCTTACCATGCAGCAGGCGGTGATCGGCAACCAGCGGTGTCAAGTAACTCCGAATATTGAGTAAAGCGATTGCCAGGGGAGCGTACGTATACACGGTGTAGAAATATGTGGAGCTGGGTTGGCTATATATGGTAGCAAAAGATTAGCAATAATCAATTCAAAGATGCAATGTTGAATAAACGCTCAACGACGGTACTGTGCTGGTCCTAGGCTAGACCGGACTAGAGACGCGAGCCTAGAACACTAATAAGGTCACGGCGTAGCACAACTAGCATCAATGAAGGATACTAAGTAGCTCTTGACAGCAAGATATAAGTGAAGATCACAACAGCAGTGAAGATAATGAGGTGAAACAACAGCCAAGCAGGATATATCAACAACTTTGTCTCCAACTTTCCTCTGAAAAAGTTTGTGCCGATTTTTTTGTTTTTTTTTCTTCTCTTTTTTTTTTCCTCACACTTTTTTTTTCTTTCTCTCCTTTTTTTTTCTCTGACTTTTTTTTCCTTTTTTTCTATCTTTTTTTTCTCTCTTTTTTTCTCCCTCTTTCCAAAACAAACTAGATAAGATGCAGATTTGATCAAGTGAAGATGTGAACGATCTCAACTATTATTATGACAATGAATGGTGGGTAGCACGTGGTGGAAATTGATGGATGGGTGGTGGACAGCGGAAGAGATAATGATGCAGCGGTGGCGTGACTAATGTGAACAGAACTCGAAACTCTAAACGAACTAGACACTAAGACCAGCAACTCGACACGACAATGCAATCGATAATTCAACTATGCAATCAATGAAAAGAAAATTGCAAAGGCTCAGACTGGCTTGGACCAAGGATGAATAGATCTAACTCTTTTTTGTGGCTTTTTCTTGGACAATAGGTAAGAAAGTAAATGTAATCTAGGAAAACTGGAAATTCTCACCGAGCAACCTGAAAACTGATACCACTTGATAGAGGCGAGGGTCCCGATCTTTCGATGAGATGATAACTATCGATTTGGTGGAGACGACTTTGACGATCCGACTACAAACGTGCACGACGTTGCGCCTTAGCAATCGCTAAACCAATCTCCTGAGGTTACTGACGATGCCGGAAGCACGGTCAGCCTGACCACGAAGGTCTATTCCTGCAAGCAATCGAAGAACGAGCAAGAATATGATAAAGCAATCTGAATATTGCAAATATATATGAGGTATTGATAATGGTGGGGATCCGTAAGCGGTCTTGGTCTGGTCGTTGGACACAAACGAAGTACACGAAGTTGCATTGGCTAACTTTTAACTAAACAAATCCCAAGGAAAAGCTACTAGATGGATCTACTTATATAGGAGCAAGGGGTGGCGGCCAAGGAGGTGGGAGGACGTCCCAAGGCAGCCTAAAACTAAATCTAGGTCGTACAAGGCCAATGGGCCCAAGTGGAGGTGATGTAACACCTTTGGACTTGTAGTTTGACTCGGATTCTGCTGCAGCATCAGATTGTTTCGTCCACAACTCAACGCTCCGGACGAATTTGAAGGTGATTCCAATTGGGTTGGAAAGTGCACGAAATCTAGTTTCCAACAAAAAAAAGAATCACCCAATTCGGAGTCCGTATGAAAAACTTGTGTGCGTTTTGAGTCAGGTATGTCTGTGCAGTCCAAATCTGAATCCAGAACGTGAGAGACTTGGACTCTATCTTCTCTTGGGCCAAAAGTGACGTGAGAGAACTTTTTGGACAGCAAATAAACATCTCTTTCTTCCTTATCTTCATATGTGGATTGTACAAATGTCCCATACACCTGCAATTAGACAAAACACAAAAGTGTGTGAAGTATTTTTGTTCTGGATAACATAAATAGATTATTGAATAGTTTGCACTAGAAATCACCTGACAAATATGCATATATGCAATATTTTTGGTCATATCCAAGGTAGTCATGTCCTCATCATCCTCCCCTTCTTGAAAATAAAGCCGTCCTCGGCGTTGCTTAATCTGAAATGTGGCTAACAAAAGAGACAAGGTGTACATGTTGTATATGTATATGTCATCCATTTTTACTTCCCTTGATTTTTGCATCTATGACACATGAATAAATGAGTAACTTGCATAGTTCATAAAATCTAAAGCCAAAAAATTAGCACAAGAAGTAGAAGGCATGAAAATATTGCAACTCAGTTTGCACATATAAGTGAAGCTCTTATTCATTTCAAAAGATTGACAATGTTCATCATTAAACCATCCCAACATTGGTGAATAAACCTTACTTGCATCAAATTTACATGCTACAACATGCTTAAATAAGCAAACATGCAATAAGTCATTCAACACAGAATCATCACCAAGATTAGAGGTCATATCAAAATGATTAAACATTGGTTCTTTTGCATCAATAGTTAATTCAGTGGGTGCACTCAAAATTGTTGGTATTTCAGTTGTTTGATCACATGGCAAAGTCAAATTATCAACGTAGTCCTCTAAAATAGGTGGTGTGATCAAAGTAGTGGGTAGCTCATCAGATGGTGCATTCAAATTGACAAGGCATTCATCATTCTCATGTAGAGATGGAAGATCAGTACCTTTGTCATTACCTCTTATGATCAACTCAGATGATGTAGCCACTCTCGGGGGCGATGTGTCACATGGTGGAGGTGATGTAGTCCTGACAACAACGGATGTGGTTGTCATAGTATGCCTAGTAGTTGAAGGAACAATCATATCAACTCTTGGAATGTGCATCGTGCGCTTGTTCTCCTCGTGGCCAACACGTCGTTTTATTTCCTGTTCAGCTCTGCAAGCAAGATGAAACAAATGGTCCATAGGATAACACTCTTCACTCTTCATGAATTAGTATCTCTTGAATATCATGGTTTAATCCTCCCCAAAATCTATCTATAAAATCATCTTCACTTTCTTCTAAAGAGAAATGCAACAAGGTAGTTTGTAAATCATCATAATATTTTGTTACAGTTTCACTACCTTGTTTTAAGTGTTGCAACTTCTTAATCATGTCACGAGTATAATAAAAGGGACGAAAGTATGTCGCATGGCAAGTTTCAAATCATCCCAAGTAGTAGGTATATAATCATGGTGTAACCGACAATATTCACTCCACCAAACCAAAGCATAACCAGTGAAAGAACCAGCCGCAACCTTAACCTTTTTATGTTCATCGAAATTATGGGAAGCAAATATATTTTTTATGTCGAACTCCCATTCAATATATAAAGCAGGTTTAAAACGGCCATTAAATGGTGGTATAGATACATTAACCTGATCATGTGCATTTGGATGTTTGTGCACCTCTCGTGACGGTTGTGGTATTTGCAAAGGTGGTGGCACGTCTCCCGCGATCGACATAGCCCATGAATTGACTCTGGATCCTGTCATGATTAGTAGAACAAGAAACAAAACCCAAAAATAATGTTCCTATAACTACTAGGATGTGGTGGTAAAACGCTCACAGTAAAGCAAATATCAATGTCTTACAAGTTCTTACCATGCAGCAGGCGGTGATCGGCAACCAGCGGTGTCAAGTAACTCCGAATATTGAGTAAAGCGATTGTCAGGGGAGCGTACGTATACACGGTGTAGAAATATGTGGAGCTGGGTTGGCTATATATGGTAGCAAAAGATTAGCAATAATCAATTCAAAGATGCAATGTTGAATAAACGCTCAACGACGGTACTATGCTGGTCCTAGGCTAGACCGGACTAGAGACGCGAGCCTAGAACACTAATAAGGTCACGGCGTAGCACCACTAGCATCAATGAAGGATACTAAGTAGCTCTTGACAGCACGAAATCTAGTTTCCAACAAAAAAAAGAATCACCCAATTCGGAGTCCGTATGAAAAACTTGTGTGCGTTTTGAGTCAGGTATGTCTGCGCAGTCCGAATCTGAATCCAGAACGTGAGAGACTTGGACTCTATCTTCTCTTGGGCCAAAAGTGACGTGAGAGAACTTTTTGGACAGCAAATAAACATCTCTTTCTTCCTTATCTTCATATGTGGATTGTACAAATGTCCCATACACCTGCAATTAGACAAAACACAAAAGTGTGTGAAGTATTTTTGTTCTGGATAACATAAATAGATTATTGAATAGTTTGCACTAGAAATCACCTGACAAATATGCATATATGCAATATTTTTGGTCATATCCAAGGTAGTCATGTCCTCATCAACTCGTGACTTAGCTTTTTGACATGTAGTGCAGCGAGCAACAAAACGCTCAACATCTCGTCACATCTTTGGCCAAAAGAAATGTGTAGCAAGTACGTCCTCCGTCTTCATCATGCCAAAGTGTCCTATTAGTCCTCCTCCATGCGCCTCCTGCAACAACAAGAGACGAACGGAGCTAGCTGGAATGCATAGCTTGTTAGCACGGAACACAAATCCATCATTAACAACGAACTTGTTCCACGTTCTTCCTTCTTTACAATTATGCATTATATCTTTAAAATCAGCATCAAGCACATATTGCTCTTTGATAGTCTCTAAACCAAATATTTTGAAGTCAAGTTGTGAAAGCATGGTATAGCGACGAGACAATGCATCAGCAATAACATTTTCTTTACCCTTCTTGTGCTTAATAACATAAGGGAAAGTATAACAAATTCAGTTTAGCTTGACTTTTAATATGTTTCAAAGATTCATGATCAGAATGTATAACGAATTCTTTGGGCCATAAATAATGTTGCCATGACTCTAAAGTTCGAACAAGAGCATATAATTCTTTATCATAAGTAGAATAATTCAGACTAGGCCCACTCAATTTTTCAAAAAAGTATGCAACAGGTTTGCCATCTTGTAATAACACACCTCCTAATCCAATTCCACTAGCATCACATTCAAGCTCAAAAGTCTTATTAAAATTAGGAAGTTGGAGTAAAGGAGCATGTGTCAACTTATTTTTCAATGCCGTGAAGGCTTCTTCCTGTGCGGTACTCCAAACAAAAGGCACATCCTTCTTTGTAAGCTCATTGAGAGGTGCAACAATGGTGCTGAAATCTCTCACAAAACGCCTATAGAATCCAGCGAGGCCAAGAAAACTCCTCACTTGTGTGACCGTTTCGGGCTGCGGCCAACTCTCAATAGCTTCAATCTTGGCTTTATCAACTTCAATTCCCTGTGGAGTAACAACATAGCCAAGAAACGATACTCGGTCGGTGCAGAAGGTGCACTTCCCAAGGTTACCAAACAAACGTGCATCACGTAGAGCAATAAAAACAACATGTAAATGTTCCAAATGTTCCTCCAAAGATTTGCTATAAATCAGTATATCATCAAAATAGACTACCATAAATCGTCCAATGAAAGCACACAAAACTTTGCTCATTAGTCTCATGAAAGTACTAGGTGCATTAGTTAACCCAAAAGGCATTATTAACCACTCATATAAACCAAACTTAGTTTTAAATGTTGTTTTCCATTCATCTCCCAATTTCATACGAATTTGATGGTATCCACTACGCAAATCAACTTTGGAGAAAATTGTAGAGCCACTCAATTCATCGAGCATATCATCTAGCCTAGGAATAGGATGACGATAACGAATAGTAATATTATTAATGCCTCTGCAATGAACACACAAACGCGATGTACCATCCTTTTTAGGCACTAGTATAATAGGAACAACACAAGGACTAAGAGATTCGCGTATGTAACCTTTGTCGAGCAGCTCATGTACTTGACGCATAATCTCCTTCGCCTCCTCTGGATTGGTACGGTATGGTGCACGGTTGGGTAGCGATGCACTGGGAATTAAGTCAATTTGATGCTCAATCCCTCGAATAGGTGGTAATCCCCGTGGCACGTCTTGTGGGAAGACGTCAGCGAACTCCTACAAAATGTTAGTGACAGCAAGGGGCAAAGAGTAATGCACGTCCTCGAATGAAAATAATGCCTCTTTGCACACAAAAGCATAGCAAACAGATTTGCTAAAATCTAGCTCATCGGTATCAGATTTTGTGGCAAGTAAACCTGCACTTTTCAATTTAATTTCAGAAACAACACTAGATGGTTTATTATTAGGTTTCATTTGTTGCTCAAATTCTTTTGCCACAATCTGATTTTCACTCTTATTTTTCTCCTGTTTTGCTTTATTAGCTCTATTAATATCATCTTTCAAAATGGATTCAGGAGTCATAGGAAGCAAAGTAATATGGCTGTCCTTATGAACAAGTGATGAGGACATGACTACCTTGGATACGACCAAAAATATTGCATACATGCATATTTGTCAGGTGATTTCTAATGCAAACTATTCAATAATCTATTTATGTTATCCAGAACAAAAATACTTCACACACTTTTGTGTTTTGTCTAATTGCAGGTGTATGGGACATTTGTACAATCCACATATGAAGACAAGGGAAAAGGAGAAGTTTAGGTTGTGTTCAAAAAGTCCTCTCACGTCACTTTTGGGCCAACAGAAGATAGAGTCCAAGTCTCTCACTTTCTGGATTCAGATTCGGACTGCACAGACATACCTGACTCAAAACGCCAACAACTTTTTCATACGGACTCCGAATTGGGTGATTCGTTTTTTGTTGGAAACTAGATTTCGTGCTCTTTCCAACCCAATTGGATTCACCTTCAAATTCGTCCGGAGCGTTGAGTTACGGACGAAACAATCTGACGTTGCAGCAGAATCCGAGTCAAACTACAAGCCCAAAGGTGTTGCATCACCTCCACTTGGGCCCATGAGCCTTGTACGACTTAGGGTTAGTTTTAGGCTGCCTTGGGACGTCCTCCCACCTCCTTGGCCGCCACCCCTTGCTCCTATATAAGTAGATCCATCTAGTAGCTTTTTCCTTGGGATTTGTTTAGTTAAAAGTTAGCCATTGCAACTTCGTGTACTTCGTTTGTGTCCAACGACCAGACCAAGACCGCTTCCGGATCCCCACCATTATCAATACTTCATATATATTTGCGATATTCAGATTGCTTTATCATATTCTTGCTCGTTCTTCGATTGCTTGCAGGAATAGTCCTTCGTGGTCAGGCTGACCGTGCTTCCAGCATCGTCAGTAACCTCAAGAGATTGGTTTAGCGGTTGCTAAGGCGCAACGTCGTGCACGTTTGTAGTCGGATCGTCAAAGTCGTCTCCACCAAATCGATAGTTATCATCTCATCGAAAGATCGGGACCCTCGCCTCATATCAACAAGAGTATACTGATTATTTCTACCAGGGTGTACAGAATTTTTATCAAATTGCCATGGTCTACCAAGTAATAAGGAACATGCTTGCACGGGTACCACATCACAATCAACATAATCAGCATATGTAGAGATACTAAAATGCACACGAACAATACATGTTACCTTAACCTTGCCGCTGTTGTTGAACCATTGGATGTAGTAAGGATGTGGATGTGGTCTTGTGGTGAGAGATAGCTTCTCCACCATCTCCATGCTAGCCAAGTTGTTGCAGCTCCCTCCATCTATGATGACGCGAACAGAATGTTCCTTCACAACTCCCTTTGTATGGGACAAATTATGCCTCTAATTTTGCTGATGAGGACATGACTACCTTGGATATGACCAAAAATATTGCATATATGCATATTTGTCAGGTGATTTCTAGTGCAAACTATTCAATAATCTATTTATGTTATCCAGAACAAAAATACTTCACACACTTTTGTGTTTTGTCTAATTGCAGGTGTATGGGACATTTGTACAATCCACATATGAAGATAAGGAAGAAATAGATGTTTATTTGCTGTCCAAAAAGTTCTCTCACGTCACTTTTGGCCCAAGAGAAGATAGAGTCCAAGTCTCTCACGTTCTGGATTCAGATTCGGACTGCACAGACATACCTGACTCAAAACGCACACAAGTTTTTCATACGGACTCCGAATTGGGTGATTCTTTTTTTGTTGGAAACTAGATTTCGTGCACTTTCCAACCCAATTGGAATCACCTTCAAATACGTCCGGAGCGTTGAGTTGTGGACGAAACAATCTGATGCTGCAGCAGAATCCGAGTCAAACTACAAGTCCAAAGGTGTTACATCACCTCCACTTGGGCCCATTGGCCTTGTACGACCTAGATTTAGTTTTAGGCTGCCTTGGGACGTCCTCCCACCTCCTTGGCCGCCACCCCTTGCTCCTATATAAGTAGATCCATCTAGTAGCTTTTCCTTGGGATTTGTTTAGTTAAAAGTTAGCCATTGCAACTTCGTGTACTTCGTTTGTGTCCAACGACCAGACCAAGACCGCTTACGGATCCCCACCTTTATCAATACTTCATATATACTCGCAATATTCAGATTGCATTTATCATATTCTTGCTTGTTCTTCGATTGCTTGCAGGAATAGACCTTCGTGGTCAGGTTGATTGTGCTCCGGCGTGGTCAATAACCTCTCGGAGTTGGTTTAGCGATTGCTAAGGTGCAACGTCGTGCACGTTTGTAGTCGGATCGTCAAAGTCGTCTCCACCAAATCGATAGTTATCATCTCATCGAAAGATCGGGACACCCCTATCTTTGACTCCTCATATCAACTCGGAATTGAGTGATTCTTTTTGCATTGGAAAGCTTGAGTTAGTAGCATTCTTTGAAAGAATTTATCAGAAAATTGTCTCAAACTTTTCAAGAGGAAAGTTGGAGAGAGAGTTGTTGTATATCCTGCTTGGCAGTTGTTTTTCATCATTATCTTCACTGCCGTTGTGATCTTCACTTATATCTTGCTGTCAAGAGCTACTTAGTATCCTTCATTGATGCTAGTTGTGCTACGCCGTGACCTCATTAGTGTTCTAGGCTCGCGTCTCTAGTCCGGTCTAGCCTAGGACCAGCACAGTACCGTCGTTGAGCGTTTATTCAACATTGCATCTTTGAATTGATTATTGCTAATCTTTTGCTACCATATATAGCCAACCTAGCTCCACATATTTCTACACCGTGTATACGTACGCTCCCCTGGCAATCGCTTTACTCAATATTCGGAGTTACTTGACACCGCTGGTTGCCGATCACCGCCTGCTGCATGGTAAGAACTTGTAAGACATTGATATTTGCTTTACTGTGAGCATTTTACCACCACATCCTAGTAGTTATAGGAACATTATTTTTGGGTTTTGTTTCTTGTTCTACTAATCATGACAGGATCCAGAGTCAATTCATGGGCTTTGTCGATCGCGGGAGACGTGCCACCACCTTTGCAAATACCACAACCGTCACGAGAGGTGCACAAACATCCAAATGCACATGATCAGGTTAATGTATCTATACCACCATTTAATGGCCGTTTTAAACCTGCTTTATATATTGAATGGGAGTTCGACATAAAAAATATATTTGCTTCCCATAATTTCGATGAACATAAAAAGGTTAAGGTTGCGGTTGGTTCTTTCACTGGTTATGCTTTGGTTTGGTGGAGTGAATATTGTCGGTTACACCATGATTATATACCTACTACTTGGGATGATTTGAAACTTGCCATGCGACATACTTTCGTCCCTTCTTATTATACTCGTGACATGATTAAGAAGTTGCAACACTTAAAACAAGGTAGTGAAACTGTAACAAAATATTATGATGATTTACAAACTACCTTGTTGCATTCCTCTTTAGAAGAAAGTGAAGATGATTTTATGGATAGATTTTGGGGAGGATTAAACCGTGATATTCAAGAGATACTAATTCATGAAGAGTGAAGAGTGTTATCCTATGGACCATTTGTTTCATCTTGCTTGCAGAGCTGAACAGGAAATAAAACGACGTGTTGGCCACGAGGAGAACAAGCGCACGATACACATTCCAAGAGTTGATATGATTGTTCCTTCAACTACTAGGCATACTATGACAACCACATCCGTTGTTGTCAGGACTACATCACCTCCACCATGTGACACATCGCCCCCGAGAGTGGCTACATCATCTGAGTTGATCATAAGAGGTAATGACAAAGGTACTGATCTTCCATCTCTACATGAGAATGATGAATGCCTTGTCAATTTGAATGCACCATCTGATGAGCTACCCACTACTTTGATCACACCACCTATTTTAGAGGACTACGTTGATAATTTGACTTTGCCATGTGATCAAACAACTGAAATACCAACAATTTTGAGTGCACCCACTGAATTAACTATTGATGCAAAAGAACCAATGTTTAATCATTTTGGTATGACCTCTAATCTTGGTGATGATTCTGTGTTGAATGACTTATTGCATGTTTGCTTATTTAAGCATGTTGTAGCATGTAAATTTGATGCAAGTAAGGTTTATTCACCAATGTTGGGATGGTTTAATGATGAACATTGTCAATCTTTTGAAATGAATAAGAGCTTCACTTATATGTGCAAACTGAGTTGCAATATTTTCATGCCTTCTACTTCTTGTGCTAATTTTTTGGCTTTAGATTTTATGAACTATGCAACTTACTCATTTATTCATGTGTCATATATGCAAAAATCAAGGGAAGTAAAAATGGATGACATATACATATACAACATGTACACCTTGTCTCTTTTGTTAGCCACATTTCAGATTAAGCAACGCCGAGGACGGCTTTATTTTCAAGAAGGGGAGGATGATGAGGACATGACTACCTTGGATATGACCAAAAATATTGCATATATGCATATTTGTCAGGTGATTTCTAGTGCAAACTATTCAATAATCTATTTATGTTATCCAGAACAAAAATACTTCACACACTTTTGTGTTTTGTCTAATTACAGGTGTATGGGACATTTGTACAATCCACATATGAAGATAAGGAAGAAAGAGATGTTTATTTGCTGTCCAAAAAGTTCTCTCACGTCACTTTTGGCCCAAGAGAAGATAGAGTCCAAGTCTCTCACGTTCTGGATTCAGATTCAGACTGCACAGACATACCTGACTCAAAACGCACACAAGTTTTTCATACGGACTCCGAATTGGGTGATTCTTTTTTTGTTGGAAACTAGATTTCGTGCACTTTCCAACCCAATTGGAATCACCTTCAAATTCGTCCGGAGCGTTGAGTTGTGGACGAAACAATCTGATGCTGCAGCAGAATCCGAGTCAAACTACAAGTCCAAAGGTGTTACATCACCTCCACTTGGGCCCATTGGCCTTGTACGACCTATATTTAGTTTTAGGCTGCCTTGGGACGTCCTCCCACCTCCTTGGCCGCCACCCCTTGCTCCTATATAAGTAGATCCATCTAGTAGCTTTTCCTTGGGATTTGTTTAGTTAAAAGTTAGCCATTGCAACTTCGTGTACTTCGTTTGTGTCCAACGACCAGACCAAGACCACTTACGGATCCCCACCATTATCAATACCTCATATATATTTGCAATATTCAGATTGCTTTATCATATTCTTGCTCGTTCTTCGATTGCTTGCAGGAATAGACCTTCGTGGTCAGGCTGACCGTGCTTCCGGCATCGTCAGTAACCTCAGGAGATTGGTTTAGCGATTGCTAAGGCGCAACATCGTGCACGTTTGTAGTCGGATCGTCAAAGTCGTCTCCACCAAATCGATAGTTATCATCTCATCGAAAGATCGGGACACCCCGCCTCTATCAAGTGGTATCAGAGCGTGAGAAAAAAAAGGAGAGAAAAAAAATCGAATCTATCTAGAATCAATCTCGTACCTGAATTTGGATTGGAATCTGTTTTGCGCACTGTTCAGTAAAACAGGTGTATCTTCCTCTTACGAAGTCCGTTTTGGCTCCGTGAGTACTCAAATTGAAGCTAGAGACGAGCCGCATCTAAATGGTTGCAGAAGCTTGTTCAATATTTGACACCTCAAAATCGGCTTCTAAATAGGTCTTTTTGCCCTCTGAAGTTCGTGAACACAGCTTGTTCCAATTTTTCAGGCCAGTTTTAGAATTATTTGACTCCTCATATCAACTCGGAATTGAGTGATTCTTTTTGCATTGGAAAGCTTGAGTTAGTAGCATTCTTTGAAAGAATTTACCAGAAAATTGGCTCAAACTTTTTAAGAGGAAAGTTGGAGAGAGAGTTGTTGTATATCCTGCTTGGCAATTGTTTTTCATCATTATCTTCACTTATATCTTGCTGTCAAGAGCTACTTAGTATCCTTCATTGATGCTAGTTGTGCTACGCCGTGACCTCATTAGTGTTCTAGGCTCGCGTCTCTAGTCCGGTCTAGCCTAGGACCAGCACAGTACCGGCGTTGAGCGTTTATTCAACATTGCATCTTTGAATTGATTATTGCTAATCTTTTGCTACCATATATAGCCAACCCAGCTCCACATATTTCTACACCGTGTATACGTACGCTCCCCTGGCAATCGCTTTACTCAATATTCGGAGTTACTTGACACCGCTGGTTGCCAATCACCGCCTGCTGCATGGTAAGAACTTGTAAGACATTGATATTTGCTTTACTGTGAGCGTTTTACCACCACATCCTAGTAGTTATAGGAACATTATTTTTGGGTTTTGTTTCTTGTTCTACTAATCATGACAGGATCCAGAGTCAATTCATGGGCTTTGTCGATCACTGGAGACGTGCCACCACCTTTGCAAATACCACAACCGTCACGAGAGGTGCACAAACATCCAAATGCACATGATCAGGTTAATGTATCTATACCACCATTTAATGGCCGTTTTAAACCTGCTATATATTGAATGGGAGTTCGACATAAAAAATATATTTGCTTCCCTTAATTTTGATGAACATAAAAAGGTTAAGGTTGCGGTTGGTTCTTTCACTGGTTATGCTTTGGTTTGGTGGAGTGAATATTGTCGGTTACACCCTGATTATATACCTACTACTTGGGATGATTTGAAACTTGCCATGCGACATACTTTCGTCCCTGCTTATTATACTCGTGACATGATTAAGAAGTTGCAACACTTAAAACAAGGTAGTGAAACTGTAACAAAATATTATGATGATTTACAAACTACCTTGTTGCATTCCTCTTTAGAAGAAAGTGAAGATGATTTTATGGATAGATTTTGGGGAGGATTAAACCGTGATATTCAAGAGATACTAATTCATGAAGAGTGTTATCCCATGGACCATTTGTTTCATCTTGCTTGCAAAGCTGAACAGGAAATAAAACGACGTGTTGGCCACGAGGAGAACAAGCGCACGGTGCACATTCCAAGAGTTGATATGATTGTTCCTTCAACTACTCGACATACTATGACAACCACATCCGTTGTTGTCAGGACTACATCACCTCCACCATGTGACACATCGCCCCCGAGAGTGGCTACATCATCTGAGTTGATCATAAGAGGTAATGACAAAGGTACTGATCTTCCATCTCTACATGAGAATGAAGAATGCCTTGTCAATTTGAATGCACCATCTGATGAGCTACCCACTACTTTGATCACACCACCTATTTTAGAGGACTACGTTGATAATTTGACTTTGCCATGTGATCAAATAACTGAAATACCAACAATTTTGAGTGCACCCATTGAATTAACTATTGATGCAAAAGAACCAATGTTTAATCATTTTGATATGACCTCTAATCTTGGTGATGATTCTGTGTTGAATGACTTATTGCATGTTTGCTTATTTAAGCATGTTGTAGCATGTAAATTTGATGCAAGTAAGGTTTATTCACCAATGTTGGGATGGTTTAATGATGAACATTGTCAATCTTTTGAAATGAATAAGAGCTTCACTTATATGTGCAAACTGAGTTGCAATATTTTCATGCCTTCTACTTCTTGTGCTAATTTTTTGGCCTTAGATTTTATGAACTGTGCAAGTTACTCATCTATTCATGTGTCATATATGCAAAAATCAAGGGAAGTAAAAATGGATGACATATACATATACAACATGTACACCTTGTCTCCTTTGTTAGCCACATTTCAGATTAAGCAACGCCGAGGACGGCTTTATTTTCAAGAAGGGGAGGATGATGAGGACATGACTACCTTGGATATGACCAAAAATATTGCATATATGCATATTTGTCAGGTGATTTCTAGTGCAAACTATTCAATAATCTATTTATGTTATCCAGAACAAAAATACTTCACACACTTTTGTGTTTTGTCTAATTGCAGGTGTATGGGACATTTGTACAATCCACATATGAAGATAAGGAAGAAAGAGATGTTTATTTGCTGTCCAAAAAGTTCTCTCACGTCACTTTTGGCCCAAGAGAAGATAGAGTCCAAGTCTCTCACGTTCTGGATTCAGATTCGGACTGCACAGACATACCTGACTCAAAACGCACACAAGTTTTTCATACGGACTCCGAATTGGGTGATTCGTTTTTTGTTGAAAACTAGATTTCGTGCACTTTCCAACCCAATTGGAATCACCTTCAAATTCGTCCGGAGCGTTGAGTTGTGGACGAAACAATCTGATGCTGCAGCAGAATCCGAGTCAAACTACAAGTCCAAAGGTGTTACATCACCTCCACTTGGGCCCATGAGCCTTGTACGACCTAGGGTTAGTTTTAGGCTGCCTTGGGACGTCCTCCCACCTCCTTGGCCGCCACCCCTTGCTCCTATATAAGTAGATCCATCTAGTAGCTTTTTCCTTGGGATTTGTTTAGTTAAAAGTTAGCCATTGCAACTTCGTGTACTTCGTTTGTGTCCAACGACCAGACCAAGACCACTTACGGATCCCCACCATTATCAATACCTCATATATATTTGCAATATTCAGATTGCTTTATCATATTCTTGCTCGTTCTTCGATTGCTTGCAGGAATAGACCTTCGTGGTCAGGCTGACCGTGCTTCCGGCATCGTCAGTAACCTCAGGAGATTGGTTTAGCGATTGCTAAGGCGCAACATCGTGCACGTTTGTAGTCGGATCGTCAAAGTCGTCTCCACCAAATCGATAGTTATCATCTCATCGAAAGATCGGGACACCCCGCCTCTATCATTTGCTCAGCTTGTGTAACCTGCACACTCAAAACACGTTGAGCAACTAAACATTCATACCTGTCAGCATCTTCAGCATCCATGTATTGCGTCTCATGATCAGAATCATCTCCACCGTGTTCTTCATGTGTAATAAGAGCCAAAGTCTCCTCATCATAGTCACTAGTGGACTCATACCCACCATCCTCAGTAGCAATCATCACACGCTGAGAATTGCATTCTCTCGCAAAATGTTCTCTTCCCTTACAGCGACGACAAATAATATCACTTGTGTGCCCTGTTGATGCCATGGAAGAAGAAGAGCTCTACGCAGGCCCGACAGGTGTGCTCTTGGCAGATAGTGGTGGTTGTGCCTGCTTTCTTGTATCACGGCTGGAGGTGGCACCTGATGGAGGTGCTAGTCCAGTGGAAGTAGAGGATGCACGTGGAAGATCGACCTGCAGAAAAGTTAGTTCGCGCCAATGCCTGCCGATCCTGCACTTCACGTTCAGCTTTACAAGCAAGATGGAATAAATGAGTGATATAAGTATACTCCTTATACTCTTGAATGGTCTGAATCTCTCTATTTAATCCACCCATAAATCGTGCAAGCATAGCTTCATTCTCCTCAACAATACCACATCTAATCATGCCAGTTTGTAATTCCTGATAATATTCTTCTACAGAATTTTCCCCTTGTCTTAAACTCTGCAATTTTTGAAGTAATTCACGTTGATAATATGGTGGAACCCAACGGGTATGCGTAGCAGCTTTCAAAGCAGCCCATGTAGCTGGAATAGGATATAATCTACAATGTTCAGACCACCAAACACATGCAAAACTAGTGAAAGCACAAACAGCAGTAAGAACACGTCTCTCCTCGGGATATTGTAAACATGTAAAACGTTGTTCAGTTTTTAACTCCCAAGTAAGATATATATCAGGAACGTATCTACCCTCAAATGGTGGAATATTCAATTTCAGTTTAGGAAGATGGTCATGATCTCGTACCTCATATGGTGGTGCAGACCTACCGCTGCGATGATATACCTGAGGACGACCTGGTGGTCGTGGTGCTGGTGGTTGCATGTAGTTCTGATTTTGATCAACCTCATCCTCATAATGGTCCTCCACCTCTGCAGTAGCAGGAGGAGCTACAGAAGCATCAACAGCGGCACCAGAATTTTGCCCGGGGTCAATGGGAACGCGATGTGCTCGTCCCACTTGATTTGAAAGCGACGTTGTTGTTGTTGTAGAGGTGCGTTAGGTGCAGTCGGTGGTGGTGGTGGAAGACGTGCGAGCAATTCAGTAAATTTGTTATCGAGCTTTGTTTCGAACGTCTTCTCCATGCCATCTATCTTCTCCATGGCATCTTCAAATCTATTTAGCACATCTTCCACTTGTCCACTCATCATTTGCTGAAACTTATCATGTAACTCTTTGTTTGTCATATTCTCCCAGTCAGTCTCGTCGGCTTGTGATCGTGCCATAGTTAGCAGTAATAGAAACACACAAGAATATGATCCTACAGACTATTAGGAAGTGGTGGTGATGGTGTGGTGGACAGTCACAAATTCGTCAAGTGAATCTCAAATTCTTACCAGTTCTTACCAAGCAGCAGGTGGTGATCAACAACCGCTGTAGTCAAAACTCCAAAGCTTGGATAGAGCGATTACCAGGGAGAGCCAAACGCATGACGTAGATGTATGTGGAGCTGGTAAGGCTTATAATATGGTAGCAAAAGGGTCAGCAATAATCAATTCAGAGATGCAAAGTTGAATAAACGCTCAACGACGGCACTATGCTGGTCCTATGCTAGACCGTGCTAGAGACGCGAGCCTAGAACACTAACAAAATCACGGCGCTGCACGTAAACAAGGGAGGAGCACGCTGTGAATTTTTTTTCTCTTTTTTTCTTTTTTTCCTCTTTTTTGTTCCGCAACAATTTTTTTTTGAAAAAGTCTACAAATGGTCTAAAAACCGCCTAGGCAGAATTTTCCAGACTTAGTTTTTTTTAGTTTGGAACTATTTTTCTACTGCGGGTCCTACTTTGTCACTAGTCGAAGTATCGCTTGATCTGGAACCAAAAACAAAGCAACAATGACTGGACTCGGACTAGTACTGGTGGCGGAGATGAAACTGATGGAAACTCGGACTGGTGGCGGAGATGAATCTGGTGGAACTCAGACCGGTGGTGGATATATGTTGTAGGTGGACTCGGGTTGGCGTGATGGCGACTGATATTTGGTGGCGTATATGGACTCGGATTGGCGGTGAATATGTGGTGGTGGTATATGGCAGCGGTGATCAAGTTAGTGAGGTGGTGGTATATGGCAGCGGCGACGTGACAACCTGTGAACAGAACTCGAAACTCTAAAGGACTAGACGCTAAGACCATCAACTTGACATGACGATGCAACCGCAAATTCAACAAAGCAAATACAGAAAAGATTATGCAAAGGCTTAGATTGGTTCGGATAGGATGAACTAACCCTAATTTTTTTTGGCTTTTTCGTGGACTATAGGTATGAAGAAAACAGACTCGATCTAAACTATGAAAAGCTGCAAAATCTCACCGAGCAACCTGGAAATCTGATATCACTTGATAGAGGCGAAGGTGTCCCGATGTTTCGATGAGATGGTGGCTACCGTTTTCTGTGGGAGTCGACCTTGACGATCCGACTACGAACATGCGATACGTCGCGCCTTAGCAATCGCTAAACCAACTTCCGAGGGGTTATTGACCACGCCGGAGCATGATCAACCTGACCATGAGGGTCTGTTTCCTGCGAGCAAATGAACAAGCAAGAAACTGAGATTGCACTCTGGATATTGCGAATATAAGATGATAGCTTTATTGATCATGGTGGGGTTCTGTGACGCCTTGGTCTGGTCGTTGAACACAAACAAATTACGCGAAGTTGCAGCTATGCCGAGCTTTTAATCTAAACAAAACCCCAAAGTCTAAACGATGCCCTAAGGGATGTATATATGGAGGAAAGAGGGGGGAATTTCATGGCCCTTGGAGGAGGGGTCCGAAACCAACCCTAACTCTTGTTTCCCCACACATACTGACCCTAAAAACAGCCTATAATCAAGTATTTCGAAATTACATGGGTCTGGCCCAAAAATAAGGTGATGCAACACCTAGAATAGCCTCTGGACGAAATTTATGAAGTGGCATCTTATATATTTCGTCCAAGGCTTCATGCACTCATTGAGGTGGCTTCAAACTCCTGGAATCATCACTTGTAACTCCGTTCTTGTTCCCCTTGCGCATGCCATCTTCTCCATGCTTGAACTTTCTCCAAGGTTCATCTTTCTTGTCCAAGCTAGGCCCTTCATTTGTAAGCAAAAAAATGTATCCAATTTAGGCAGCATCATGTTCTCATGAACATTAGAATCGTTACCAAGAAACGACAGTACCTGATAATTCAATTGGCGTGTGCGAGCTCTAGTAATTGGTCCAGTATGTATAACAACAGGGGCTATGAGTGTAACAATGGTATTGATGTCCTCATCCGATCCGCTCCTTTCGTGAAAGATCGGGCGATTAGGGTTCTACCGTACACCATCTTGGTATCATGAGTGATGAGGACATCAATACAATTGTTACACCCACAGCCCCTGCTGCTATACATACTGGACCAATTACTAGAGCTCGTGCACGCCAACTAAATTACCAGGTACTTTCGTTTCTTGGTAATGATTCTAATGTTCATGAGAATATGATGCTGCCTAAATTGGATACATTTGTTTTGCTTACAAATGAAGGGCCTAGCTTGGAGAAGGATGAACATTGGAGCAAGAACAAGCATGGAGATGATGGCGTGCGCAAGGGGAACAAGAACGGAGTTACAAGTGATGATTTCAGGACTTTGAAGCCACCATAATGGGTGCATGAAGCCTTGGACGAAATATACAAGATGCCACTTCCTAAATTTCGTCCCGAGGCTATTTTAGGTGCTGCGTCACCTTATTATTGGGCCAGGCCCATGTAATTTCGAAATACATAAGTATAGGCTATTTTTTAGAGTCCGTATGTGTGGGGAAACAAGAGATAGGGTTGATTTCGGACCCCTCCACCAAGGGCCACGAAATTCCCCCCTCTTCCTCCATATATACAGCCCTTAGGGCATCGTTTAGACTTTGGGTTTTGTTTAGATTAAAAGTTCGCCATAGCTGCAACTTCGCGTACTTCGTTTGTGTTCAACGACCAGACAAAGGCGTCACAGAACCCCACCTTGATCAATAAAGCTTTCATCTTATATTCGCAATATCCAGATTGCAATCTTAGTTTCTTGCTTGTTCTTTGTTTGCTTGCAGGAAACAGACCCTCGTGGTCAGGTTGATCGTGCTCCGGCGTGGTCAATAACCTCTCGGAGTTGGTTTAGCGATTGCTAAGGCGCGACGTCCTCGCACGTTCGTAGTCGGATCGTCAAAGTCGACTTCCACCAAAGCGAAATCCACCATCTCATCGAAAGACGGGACACCTTTGCCTCTATCAAGTGGTATCAGATTTCCAGGTTGCTCGGTGAGATTTTACAGTTTTTCGTAGTTTAGATCGAGTCTGTCTTCATACCTATAGTCCACGAAAAAGCCACAAAAAAAATTAGGGTTAGTTCATCATATCCGAACCAATCTGAGCCTTTGCATAATCTTTTTAGGGTTTTGCTTTGTTGAATTTGCGGTTGCATCGTCGTTTCTAGTTGCTGGTCTTAGAGTCTAGTCTTTTAGAGTTTCGAGTTCTGGTCATAAGTTGTCACACCGCCGCCGCACCATCATCATCGCCCCTGCCATCTACCAGCACCGCTCCGAATCCGTATCCATATACCACCACCAATCCGTGTCCATATACCACCACCGATCCATATCCATATACTACCACCGCTACCACCACCGCTGCCATATACCACCACCATATATCCACCACCAATCCGATTTCCTTGCTTATTAGGTTTGTTTTCGAGATCCATCTAGTTTCCGATTCGTGTTTCCTTGCCGGAGTAGGTTTCGGAAAAAAAAAGGAGCGCAAAAAAAAAGAGCAAAAAAAAAATTCAGAGTGTGCTTTTCCCTTGTTTACGTGCCGCGCCGTGATTTTGTTGGTGTTCTAGGCTCGCGTCTCTAGCACAGTCTAGCCTAGGACCAGCACAGTACCGTCGTTGAGCGTTTATTCAACTTTGCATCTCTGAATTGATTATTGTTGACCCTTTTTGCTACCATACTATAAGCCTTCCCAGCTCCACATACATCTACGTCGTGTGTTCGACTCTCCCTGGTAATCGCTCTATCCAAGCTTTGAGAGTTTTTGACTACAACGGTTGCCGATCACCGCCTGCTGCTGGGTAAGAACTGGTAAGAATTTGAGATTTGCTTGACGGATTTGTGATACACCACCACCACTTCTTAGTAGTCTGTAGGATCATATTCTTGTGTGTTTCTATTGCTGCTAACCATGCCAGGATCACAAGCCGACGAGATTGACTGGGAGAACTTATCGAACAAGGAGCTTCATGATAAGTTTCAGCAAATGATGACTGAACAGGTACAAGATGTGCTGAACAATTTTGAAGAGGCCATGGAGAAGATCACTGGCCTTGAGAAGACGTTCGAAACAAAGCTCGATAACAGATTTAATGAACTGCTTGCGCGTCTTCCACCACCGGCTGCACCTGTCGCACCTCTGCAACAACAACAACTACGCCCCCTTCCGAATCAGTATGGACGAGCACAGCGTGTTCCTATTGAGACAGGACAAACTTCTGGTGCCGCTGCTACTGCTGTTGGTGCTGCTTTGGCTCCTGCTACTGCTCCTGCTGGTACCCAGGAGGATGATGAGTATGCGGGTGATTATGAGGATGAGGTTGATCAAAATCAGATCTACGAGCAGCCACCAGCACCACCACCAGCAGGTCGACCTCAGGTATATATTCGTCATGGTAGGCCTGCACCACCACCTCAGGTACGCGATGATGTCCATATTCCTAAACTGAAATTGAATATTCCACCATTTGAGGGTAGATATGTTCCTGATATATATCTTACTTGGGAGTTAGAAACTGAACAACGATTTACATGTTTACAATATCCTGAGGAGAGACGAGTTGCTGCTGCTGTTTGTGCTTTCACTAGTTTTGCATGTGTATGGTGGTCTGAACATTGTAGATTATATCCTATTCCAACTACTTGGGCTGCTTTGAAAACTGCTATGCGTACGCGTTGGGTTCCACCATATTATCAACGTGAATTGCTTCAAAAATTGCAGCGTTTAAGACAAGGGAAAAATTATGTAGAAGAATATTATCAGGAATTACAAACTGGCATGATTAGATGTGGTATTGTTGAGGAGAATGAAGCTATGCTTGCACGTTTTCTGGGTGGATTAAATAGAGAGATTCAGACCATTCTAGACTATAAGGAGTATACTTGATAGAGGCGAGGGTCCCGATCTTTCGATGAGATGATAACTATCGATTTGGTGGAGACAACTTTGACGATCCGACTACAAACGTGCACGACGTTGCGCCTTAGCAATCGCTAAACCAATCTCCTGAGGTTACTGACGATGCCGGAAGCACGGTCAGCCTGACCACGAAGGTCTATTCCTGCAAGCAATCGAAGAACGAGCAAGAATATGATAAAGCAATCTGAATATTGCAAATATATATGAGGTATTGATAATGGTGGGGATCCGTAAGCGGTCTTGGTCTGGTCGTTGGACACAAACGAAGTACACGAAGTTGCAATGGCTAACTTTTAACTAAACAAATCCCAAGGAAAAGCTACTAGATGGATCTACTTATATAGGAGCAAGGGGTGGCGGCCAAGGAGGTGGGAGGACGTCCCAAGGCAGCCTAAAACTAAATCTAGGTCGTACAAGGCCAATGGGCCCAAGTGGAGGTGATGTAACACCTTTGGACTTGTAGTTTGATTCGGATTCTGCTGCAGCATCAGATTGTTTCGTCCACAACTCAAAGCTCCGGACGAATTTGAAGGTGATTCCAATTGGGTTGGAAAGTGCACGAAATCTAGTTTCCAACAAAAAAAGAATCACCCAATTCGGAGTCCGTATGAAAAACTTGTGTGCGTTTTGAGTCAGGTGTGTCTGTGCAGTCCGAATCTGAATCCAGAACGTGAGAGACTTGGACTCTATCTTCTCTTGGGCCAAAAGTGACGTGAGAGAACTTTTTGGACAGCAAATAAACATCTCTTTCTTCCTTATCTTCATATGTGGATTGTACAAATGTCCCATACACCTGCAATTAGACAAAACACAAAAGTGTGTGAAGTATTTTTGTTCTGGATAACATAAATAGATTATTGAATAGTTTGCACTAGAAATCACCTGACAAATATGCATATATGCAATATTTTTGGTCATATCCAAGGTAGTCATGTCCTCATCAAGGTTGATCAAAATCAGCACTACGTGCAGCCACCTGTACCACCACCAGCAGGTCGACCTCAGGTATATATTCGTAATGGTAGGCCTGCACCACCACCTCAGGTACGAGATGATGTCCATATTCCTAAACTGAAATTGAATATTCCACCATTTGAGGGTAGATATGTTCCTGATATATATCTTACTTGGGAGTTAGAAACTGAACAACGATTTACATGTTTACAATATCCTGAGGAGAGACGAGTTGCTGCCGCCGTTTGTGCTTTCACTAGTTTTGCATGTGTATGGTGGTCTGAACATTGTAGATTATATCCTATTCCAACTACTTGGGCTGCTTTGAAAACTGCTATGCGTACGCGTTGGGTTCCACCATATTATCAACGTGAATTGCTTCAAAAATTGCAGCGTTTAAGACAAGGGAAAAATTCTGTAGAAGAATATTATCAGGAATTACAAACTGGCATGATTAGATGTGGTATTGTTGAGGAGAATGAAGCTATGCTTGCACGTTTTCTGGGTGGATTAAATAGAGAGATTCAGACCATTTTAGACTATAAGGAGTATACTAATATCACTCGTTTATTCCATCTTGCTTGTAAAGCTGAACGTGAAGTGCAGGATCGACAAGCATTGGGGCGAACTAATTTTTCTGCAGGCCGACCTTCATCATGGACACCACGTGCATTTTCTACTTCAACTGCACCAGCACCTCCATCCGGTGCCACCTCCAGCCGTGATACAAGAAAACAGGCACAACCACCATTATCTGCCAAGAGCGCACCTGCGGGGCCTGCACAGCGTTCTTCTTCTTCCATGGCATCAACAGGGCACACGAGTGATATTATTTGTCGTTGTTGTAAGGGAGGAGGTCATTATGCGAGGGAATGCAAATCTCCGCGTGTGATGATTGCTACCGCGGATGGTGGATATGAGTCCGCTAGTGACTATGATGAGGAGACATTGGCTCTTATTACACGTGAAGAACATGGTGGAGATGATTCTGATCATGAGACGCAATACATGGCTCCTGAAGACGCTGACAGGTATGAATGTTTAGTTGCTCAACGTGTTTTGAGTGTGCAGGTCACACAAGCTGAGCAAAATCAGAGGCACAATTTGTTCCATACCAAGGGAGTTGTGAAGGAACGTTCTGTGCGCGTCATAATAGACGGAGGGAGCTGCAACAACTTGGCTAGCATGGAGATGGTGGAGAAGCTTTCTCTCACCACAAGACCACATCCACATCCTTACTACATCCAATGGTTCAACAATAGCGGCAAGGTTAAGGTAACACGTACTGTTCATGTGCATTTTAGTATCTCTACATATGCTGATTATGTTGATTGTGATGTGGTACCTATGCAAGCATGTTCCTTATTACTTGGTAGACCATGGCAATTTGATAAAAATTCTATACACCATGGTAGAAACAATCACTATACTCTTGTTCATAAGGATAAAAATATTACTTTGCTTCCTATGACTCCTGATTCCATTTTGAAAGATGATATTAATAGAGCTAATAAAGCACAACAGGAGAAGAATAAGAGTGAAAATCAGATTGTGGCAAAAGAATTTGAGCAACAAATGAAGCCTAATAATAAACCATCTAGTGTTGCTTCTGAAATTAAATTGAAAAGTGCATGTTTATTTGCCACCAAATCTGATATTGATGAGCTAGATTTCAGCAAATCTGTTTGCTATGCTTTTGTGTGCAAAGAGGCATTATTTTCATTCGAGGACGTGCCTTCCTCTTTGCCTCCTGCTGTCACTAACATTTTGCAGGAGTTCGCTGACGTTTTTCCACAAGACGTGCCACCGGGACGCCTATTCGAGGGATTGAGCATCAGATTGACTTAATTCCCGGTGCTTCACTGCCAAACCGTGCACCATACCGTACCAATCCAGAGGAGACGAAGGAGATTATGCGTCAAGTACAAGAGCTTCTCGACAAAGGTTATATACGCGAATCCCTTAGTCCTTGTGCTGTTCCTATTATTCTAGTGCCGAAAAAGGATGGTACATCACGTATGTGTGTTGATTGTAGAGGCATTAATAATATTACTATTCGTTATCGTCATCCTATTCCTAGGCTAGATGATATGCTTGATGAATTGAGTGGCTCTACAATATTCTCCAAAGTTGATTTGCGTAGTGGCTACCATCAAATTCGTATGAAATTGGGAGATGAATGGAAAACAGCATTTAAAACTAAGTTTGGATTATATGAATGGTTAGTCATGCCTTTTGGGTTAACTAATGCACCTAGTACTTTCATGAGATTAATGAACGAAGTTTTACGTGTTTTCATTGGACGATTTGTGGTAGTTTACTTTGATGACATATTGATTTATAGCAGATCTTTGGAGGAACATTTGGAACATTTACGTGCTGTTTTTATTGCTCTACGTGATGCACGTTTGTTTGGTAACCTTGGGAAGTGCACCTTTTGCACCGACCGAGTATCTTTTCTTGGCTATGTTGTTACTCCACAGGGAATTGAAGTTGACAAAGCCAAGATTGAAGCTATTGAGAGTTGGCCGCAGCCCAAAACGGTCACACAAGTGAGGAGTTTTCTTGGCCTCGCTGGATTCTATAGGCGTTTTGTGAGAGATTTCAGCACCATTGTTGCACCTCTCAACGAGCTTACAAAGAAGGATGTGCCTTTTGTTTGGGGTACCGCACAGGAAGAAGCCTTCACGGTATTGAAAGATAAGTTGACACATGCTCCTTTACTCCAACTTCCTGATTTTAATAAGACTTTTGAGCTTGAATATGATGCTAGTGGAATTGGATTAGGAGGTGTGTTATTACAAGATGGCAAACCTGTTGCATACTTTTCTGAAAAATTGAGTGGGCCTAGTCTGAATTATTCTACTTATGATAAAGAATTATATGCTCTTGTTCGGACTTTAGAAACATGGCAACATTATTTATGGCCCAAAGAGTTTGTTATACATTCTGATCATGAATCTTTGAAACATATTAAAAGTCAAGCTAAACTGAATCGTAGACATGCTAAATGGGTTGAATTCATTGAGACTTTCCCTTATGTCATTAAACACAAGAAGGGAAAAGAAAATGTTATTGCTGATGCATTGTCTCGTCGCTATACTATGCTTTCACAACTTGACTTCAAAATATTTGGTTTGGAGACCATCAAAGATCAATATGTGCATGATGCTGATTTTAAAGATGTATGCAGAATTGTAAAGAAGGAAGAATGTGGAACAAGTTTGTTGTTAACGATGGATTTGTGTTTCGTGCTAACAAGCTATGCATTCCAGCTAGCTCCGTTCGTCTTTTGTTGTTGCAGGAGGCGCATGGAGGAGGATTAATGGGACACTTTGGCGTGAAGAAGACGGAGGACGTACTTGCTACACATTTCTTTTGGCCAAAGATGAGACGGGATGTTGAGCGTTTTATTGCTCGCTGCACTACATGTCAAAAAGCTAAGTCACGACTCAATCCTCATGGTTTATATATGCCTTTGCCTGTACCTAGTGTTCCTTGGGAGGATATATCTATGGACTTTGTTTTAGGTTTACCTCGAACAAAGAAGGGGAGGGATAGCATATTTGTTGTCGTGGATAGATTCTCGAAAATGGCACATTTTATACCATGTCATAAAAGCGATGATGCTGTTAATGTTGCTGATTTGTTCTGTCGTGAAATTATTCGCTTGCATGGTGTGCCAAATACTATTGTTTCAGATCGTGATACTAAATTTCTTAGCCACTTTTGGAGATGTTTATGGGCTAAGTTGGGGACTAAACTGCTTTTTAGTACTACTTGTCACCCCCAAACTGATGGACAAACTGAAGTAGTCAATAGAACGTTGTCTACTATGCTTAGGGCTGTTTTGAAGAATAATAAGAAAATGTGGGAGGAATGCTTGCCTCATATTGAATTTGCTTATAATCGTTCATTGCATTCTACTACTAAGATGTGCCCTTTTGAAGTTGTGTATGGTTTCCTACCTCGTGCACCTATTGATTTGTTGCCTCTTCCATCTTCGGAGAAGGTTAATTTTGATGCTAAACAACGTGCGGAATTGATTTTAAAAATGCATGAGTTAACTAAGGAAAACATTGAGCGTATGAATGCTAAATATAAACTTGCTGGAGATAAGGGTAGAAAACATGTTGTGTTTGCACCTGGAGATCTTGTTTGGTTACATTTGCGTAAGGATAGATTTCCTGATTTGCGCAAATCAAAGTTAATGCCACGTGCTGATGGTCCCTTTAAGGTGTTAGAGAAAATAAATGATAATGCATATAAACTTGAGCTGCCTGCAGATTTTGGGGTTAGTCCCACTTTTAACATTGCAGATTTGAAGCCTTATTTGGGTGAGGAAGATGAACTTCCGTCGAGGACGACTTCATTTCAAGAAGGGGAGGATGATGAGGACATCAATACAATTGTTACACCCACAGCCCCTGCTGCTATACATACTGGACCAATTACTAGAGCTCGTGCACGCCAACTAAATTACCAGGTACTTTTGTTTCTTGGTAATGATTCTAATGTTCATGAGAATATGATGCTGCCTAAATTGGATACATTTGTTTTGCTTACAAATGAAGGGCCTAGCTTGGAGAAGGATGAACATTGGAGCAAGAACAAGCATGGAGATGATGGCATGCGCAAGGGGAACAAGAACGGAGTTACAAGTGATGATTTTAGGACTTTGAAGCCGCCATAAGGAGTGCATGAAGCCTTGGACGAAATATACAAGATGCCACTTCATAATATTCGTCCATAGGCTATTCTAGGTGCTGCGTCACCTTATTAATGGGCCAGGCCCATGTAATTTCGAAATACTTAAGTATAGGCTATTTTTAGAGTCCGTATGTGTGGGGAAACAAGAGTTAGGGTTGGTTTCGGACCCCACCCTCAAGGGCCACGAAATTCCCCCCTCTTCCTCCATATATACAGACCTTAGGGCGTCGTTTAGACTTTGGGTTTTGTTTAGATTAAAAGTTCGCCATAGCTGCAACTTCGCGTACTTCGTTTGTGTTCAACGACCAGACAAAGGCGTCACAGAACCCCACCTTGATCAATAAAGCTTTCATCTTATATTCGCAATATCCAGATTGCAATCTTAGTTTCTTGCTTGTTCTTCGTTTGCTCGCAGGAAACAGACCCTCGTGGTCAGGTTGATCGTGCTCCGGCGTGGTCAATAACCTCTCGGAGTTGGTTTAGCGATCGCTAAGGCGCGACGTCCTCGCACGTTCGTAGTCGGATCGTCAAAGTCGACTTCCACCAAAGCGATATCCATCATCTCATTGAAAGACGGGACACCTTTGCCTCTATCAGGGTTAGTCCCACTTTTAACATTGCAGATTTGAAGCCTTATTTGGGTGAGGAAGATGAACTTTCGTCGAGGACGACTTCATTTCAAGAAGGGGAGGATGATGAGGACATCAATACCATTGTTACACCCACAGCCCCTACTACTACATATACGGGACCAACATCAATACCATTTTGAAATGAAGTCGTCCTCGACGGAAACTCATCTTCCTCACCCAAATAAGGCTTCAAATCTGCAATGTTAAAAGTGGGACTAACCCCAAAATCTGCAGGCAGCTCAAGTTTATATGCATTATCATTTATTTTCTCTAACACCTTAAAGGGACCATCAGCACGTGGCATTAGCTTTGATTTGCGCAAATCAGGAAATCTATCCTGACGCAAATGTAACCAAACAAGATCTCCAGGTGCAAACACAACATGTTTTCTACCCTTATCTCCAGCAAGTTTATATTTAGCATTCATGCGCTCAATGTTTTCCTTAGTTAACTCATGCATTTTTAAAATCAATTCAGCACGTTGTTTAGCATCAAAATTAACCTTCTCCGAAGATGGAAGAGGCAACAAATCAATAGGTGCACGAGGTAGGAAACCATACACAACTTCAAAAGGGCACATCTTAGTAGTAGAATGCAATGAACGATTATAAGCAAATTCTATATGAGGCAAGCATTCCTCCCACATTTTCTTATTATTCTTCAAAATAGCCCTAAGCATGGTAGACAACGTTCTATTGACTACTTCAGTTTGTCCATCAGTTTGGGGATGACAAGTAGTACTAAAAAGCAGTTTAGTCCCCAACTTAGCCCATAAACATCTCCAAAAGTGGCTAAGAAATTTAGTATCACGATCTGAAACAATAGTATTTGGCACACCATGCAAGCGAATAATTTCACGAAAGAACAAATCAGCAACATTAACAGCATCATCGCTTTTATGACATGGTATAAAGTGTGCCATTTTTGAGAATCTATCCACGACAACAAATATGCTATCCTTCCCCTTCTTTGTTCGAGGTAAACCTAAAACAAAGTCCATAGATATATCCTCCCAAGGAACACTAGGTACAGGCAAAGGCATATATAAACCATGAGGATTGAGTCGTGACTTAGCTTTTTGACATGTAGTGCAGCGAGCAATAAAACGCTCAACATCCCGTCTCATCTTTGGCCAAAAGAAATGTGTAGCAAGCACGTCCTCCGTCTTCTTCACACCAAAGTGTCCCATTAATCCTCCTCCATGCGCCTCCTGCAACAACAAAAGACGAGCGGAGCTAGCTGGAATGCATAGCTTGTTAGCACGAAACACAAATCCATCGTTAACAACAAACTTGTTCCACATTCTTCCTTCTTTACAATTCTCCATTACATCTTTAAAATCAGCATCATGCACATATTGATCTTTGATGGTCTCCAAACCAAATATTTTGAAGTCAAGTTGTGAAAGCATAGTATAGCGACGAGACAATGCATCAGCAATAACATTTTCTTTTCCCTTCTTGTGTTTAATGACATAAGGGAAAGTCTCAATGAATTCAACCCATTTAGCATGTCTACGATTCAGTTTAGCTTGACTTTTAATATGTTTCAAAGATTCATGATCAGAATGTATAACAAATTCTTTGGGCCATAAATAATGTTGCCATGTTTCTAAAGTCCGAACAAGAGCATATAATTCTTTATCATAAGTAGAATAATTCAGACTAGGCCCACTCAATTTTTCAGAAAAGTATGCAACAGGTTTGCCATCTTGTAATAACACACCTCCTTGCATCAATAGTTAATTCAATGGGTGCACTCAAAATTGTTGGTATTTCAGTTGTTTGATCACATGGCAAAGTCAAATTATCAACGTAGTCCTCTAAAATAGGTGGTGTGATCAAAGTAGAGGGTAGCTCATCAGATGGTGCATTCAAATTGACAAGGCATTCATCATTCTCATGTAGAGATGGAAGATCAGTACCTTTGTCATTACCTCTTATGATCAACTCAGATGATGTAGCCACTCTCGGGGGCGATGTGTCACATGGTGGAGGTGATGTAGTCCTGACAACAACGGATGTGGTTGTCATAGTATGCCTAGTAGTTGAAGGAACAATCATATCAACTCTTAGAATGTGCATCGTGCGCTTGTTCTCCTCGTGGCCAACACGTCGTTTTATTTCCTGTTCAGCTTTGCAAGCAAGATGAAACAAATGGTCCATAGGATAACACTCTTCATGAATTAGTATCTCTTGAATATCACGGTTTAATCCTCCCCAAAATCTATCCATAAAATCATCTTCACTTTCTTCTAAAGAGGAATGCAACAAGGTAGTTTGTAAATCATCATAATATTTTGTTACAGTTTCACTACCTTGTTTTAAGTGTTGCAACTTCTTAATCATGTCACGAGTATAATAAGCAGGGACGAAAGTATGTCGCATGGCAAGTTTCAAATCATCCCAAGTAGTAGGTATATAATCAGGGTGTAACCGACAATATTCACTCCACCAAACCAAAGCATAACCAGTGAAAGAACCAACCGCAACCTTAACCTTTTTATGTTCATCGAAATTATGGGAAGCAAATATATTTTTTATGTCGAACTCCCATTCAATATATAAAGCAGGTTTAAAACGGCCATTAAATGGTGGTATAGATACATTAACCTGATCATGTGATGAGGACATCAATACAATTGTTACACCCACAGCCCCTGCTGCTATACATACTGGACCAATTACTAGAGCTCGTGCACGCCAACTAAATTACCAGGTACTTTCGTTTCTTGGTAATGATTCTAATGTTCATGAGAATATGATGCTGCCTAAATTGGATACATTTGTTTTGCTTACAAATGAAGGGCCTAGCTTGGAGAAGGATGAACATTGGAGCAAGAACAAGCATGGAGATGATGGCGTGCGCAAGGGGAACAAGAACGGAGTTACAAGTGATGATTTCAGGACTTTGAAGCCACCATAATGGGTGCATGAAGCCTTGGACGAAATATACAAGATGCCACTTCCTAAATTTCGTCCCGAGGCTATTTTAGGTGCTGCGTCACCTTATTATTGGGCCAGGCCCATGTAATTTCGAAATACATAAGTATAGGCTATTTTTTAGAGTCCGTATGTGTGGGGAAACAAGAGATAGGGTTGATTTCGGACCCCTCCACCAAGGGCCACGAAATTCCCCCCTCTTCCTCCATATATACAGCCCTTAGGGCATCGTTTAGACTTTGGGTTTTGTTTAGATTAAAAGTTCGCCATAGCTGCAACTTCGCGTACTTCGTTTGTGTTCAATGACCAGACAAAGGCGTCACAGAACCCCACCTTGATCAATAAAGCTTTCATCTTATATTCGCAATATCTAGATTGCAATCTCAGTTTCTTGCTTGTTCTTCGTTTGCTCGCAGGAAACAGACCCTCGTGGTTAGGTTGATCGTGCTCCGGCGTGGTCAATAACCTCTCGGAGTTGGTTTAGCGATTGCTAAGGCGCGACGTCCTCGCACGTTCGTAGTCGGATCGTCAAAGTCGACTTCCACCAAAGCGATATCCATCATCTCATCGAAAGACGGGACACCTTTGCCTCTATCAATGAGCCACGTTGATCATGATTTCGGAACCTCCCCTCTTCGTTTTCTAGCCTAATTTTGTTGTGTTCTTCCCAAATTTTGAAAATCCCCACCAAAAATAGCCCCAATTTTTTTGTGATTTGTTGGTTTGACGAAGTTTTGTTGGATTTGATCCATGGATTTGCTTGGTTTCAAGTGGATCTAGCATTTCCCCAAGTTTCCCCAACTTTCCATCCACGAAATCTCTCCAATTTTGCATTTGGAATCATCCATTTCCGCCCCCAATTCGAAAATTTCTGCCCCAAACGAGATCTGGAATCGTCGGGCCGGACATCCGGGCCAAAGGCCGGGCATCCGGGCCATCGGGTCGGACATCCGACTCCTGGAGCGACAAATCTGCACGGTTCTGGACACTGACCCACGGATATCCGGCCCCCACCCTCGAATGTCCGACCCCTGGGAATTCAGCCTGTCCCGTTTCACTGTTTTGTCCATAACTAATTCATCCGGAGTCTGATTTTGCGTTCTTTATCTCGTTGAGAAGCTCTTGACACCCCCCTTCCCTCAAAAACACTATAATCACCATTTTACTCCATCAAATTTTTGGAACTTTGGCATCTTTGCCTAGAGTTTCCACCACAACCTCCGCATAATCACCACTGACTTCCGCAACCTAACCAATTTTGTTCCGCATCGCATTAGCGGTTGCTTGAGGAGTGATTTGAGTCTCCTAAGGTGTTTAGGCTACTTAGGGATGGTTGATTCTTCATCAACCACCACCACCACCATAACTTCCGCATAGGCTTGACCACCATACACTTCCACCATCCCAACTTAACCCAATTTTGTTTGTGTTGTGAGGTGTGTCTCCTAAGGTGTTTTGGCTATTTAGGGACCGTGCTTCCAACTCCGACACTGTGTATAGCCAACCTGACCCTCCATTTTCGCATTGCATACTCCGCAACCCATCATTGCACTTCTGCAACCACCACCGCTTTCCCTCTACCACCATTTGACATTTGAGATTTTGAGTTCGTGGTTTTTCCATTTCCTAAGGTGTTTCGGCTACTTAGGGACGAGTCTTCATCATCTTGGTATCTCCATCAAGATCACCGCCACTCATCATTGACACGGACGGTAACCTCCATATCATCTTGGTATCGTGGTATCCCTCCATTGTATATTCCCTTGCCATTGCATTGATAACCCCTAGCCCATTTTTGCACCACTTGCCTATCGAGACTAGCCATTTGAGTATTGTCGGCAACGTTACTTGTGCACATTAGTGATCTACACCATACATTGCATACATACCATACCATATCGGTATCATCTTGGTATCATATCATCCTTTGTGCCACAAGTTTGTTCCCGCATATATACAATTGTTATCTTGGTTTGTGCATTTCGCAAAGTGGCCATACAAAAAAAGAGAAGAATAAGCTTTTAAGCAAAGAAAAAGAGAAAGAGCAAAGAAGCTTTGATGAGGACATGACTACCTTGGATATGACCAAAAATATTGCATATATGCATATTTGTCAGGTGATTTCTAGTGCAAACTATTCAATAATCTATTTATGTTATCCAGAACAAAAATACTTCACACACTTTTGTGTTTTGTCTAATTGCAGGTGTATGGGACATTTGTACAATCCACATGTGAAGATAAGGAAGAAAGAGATGTTTATTTGCTGTCCAAAAAGTTCTCTCACGTCACTTTTGGCCCAAGAGAAGATAGAGTCCAAGTCTCTCACGTTTTGGATTCAGATTCGGACTGCATATACATACCTGACTCAAAACGCACACAAGTTTTTCATATGGACTCCGAATTGGGTGATTCTTTTTTTGTTGGAAACTAGATTTCGTGCACTTTCCAACCCAATTGGAATCACCTTCAAATTCGTCCGGAGCATTGAGTTGTGGACGAAACAATCTGATGCTGCAGCAGAATCCGAGTCAAACTACAAGTCCAAAGGTGTTACATCACCTCCACTTGGGCCCATTGGCCTTGTACGACCTAGATTTAGTTTTAGGCTGCCTTGGGACGTCCTCCCACCTCCTTGGCCGCCACCCCTTGCTCCTATATAAGTAGATCCATCTAGTAGCTTTTCCTTGGGATTTGTTTAGTTAAAAGTTAGCCATTGCAACTTCGTGTACTTCGTTTGTGTCCAACGACCAGACCAAGACCGCTTCCGGATCCCCACCATTATCAATACCTCATATATATTTGCAATATTCAGATTGCTTTATCATATTCTTGCTCGTTCTTTGATTGCTTGCAGGAATAGACCTTCGTGGTCAGGCTGATCGTGCTTCCGGCATCGTCAGTAACCTCAGGAGATTGGTTTAGCGATTGCTAAGGCGCAACGTCGTGCACGTTTGTAGTCGGATCGTCAAAGTCGTCTCCACCAAATCGATAGTTACCATCTCATCGAAAGATCGGGACACCCCGCCTCTATCAAGTGGTATCAGTTTTCAGGTTGCTCGGTGAGATTTTACAGTTTTTCATAGTTTAGATCGCATCTGTTATTCATACCTACAGTCCATGAAAAAGCCATAAAAAAGTTAGATCTGTTCATCATTTATCCAAGCCAGTCTGAGCCTCTGCAATTTTCTATTCATTGCTTGCATAGTTGAATTATCGGTTGCATCGTCGTGTTAGTTGCTGGTCTTAGTGTCTAGTTCCTTTAGAGTTTCGAGTTCTATTCACATTAGTCACGCCGCCGCTGCATCATTATCCCTTCCGCTGTCCACCATCCCATCCATTAATTTCCACCACGTGCTACACACTGTTCATTGTCATAATCATAGTTGAGGTCATTCACATCTTCGCCTGATCCAATCTGCATCTTATCTAGTTTGTCTTGGAAAGAGGGAGAAAAAAAAGATAGAGCAAAAAAAGAGAGGAAAAAAAAGAAAAAGAGAGAGAAGAAAAAGAAAAAAAAGCGTGAGAAAAAAAAAGAGAGAAGAAAAAAAATCGGATCTATCTAGAATCAATCTCGTACCTGAATTCGGATTGGAATCTGTTTTGCGCACTGTTCAGTAAAACAGGTGTATCTTCCTCATACGAAGTCCGTTTTGGCTCCGTGAGTACTCAAATTGAAGCTAGCGACGAGCCGCATCTAAATAGTTGCAGAAGCTAGTTCAATATTTGACACCTCAAAATCGGCTCCTAAATAGATCTTTTTGCCCTCTGAAGTTCGTGAACACAGCTTGTTCCAATTTTTCAGGCCAGTTTTCGAATTCTTTGACTCCTCATATCAACTCGGAATTGAGTGATTCTTTTTGCATTGGAAAGCTTGAGTTAGTAGCATTCTTTGAAAGAATTTATCAGAAAATTGTCTCAACCTTTTCAAGAGGAAAGTTGGAGAGAGAGTTGTTGTATATCCTGCTTGGCAGTTGTTTTTCATCATTATTTTCGCTGCCGTTGTGATCTTCACTTATATCTTGCTATCAAGAGCTACTTAGTATCCTTCATTGATGCTAGTTGTGCTACGCCGTGACCTCATTAGTGTTCTAGGCTCGCGTCTCTAGTCCGGTCTAGCCTAGGACCAGCACAGTACCGTCGTTGAGCGTTTATTCAACATTGCATCTTTGAATTGATTATTGCTAATCTTTTGCTACCATATATAGCCAACCCAGCTCCACATATTTCTACACCGTGTATACGTACGCTCCCCTGGCAATCGCTTTACTCAATATTCGGAGTTACTTGACACCGCTGGTTGCCGATCACCGTCTGCTGCATGGTAAGAACTTGTAAGACATTGATATTTGCTTTACTGTGAGCGTTTTACCACCACATCCTAGTAGTTATAGGAACATTATTTTTGGGTTTTGTTTCTTGTTCTACTAATCATGACAGGATCCATAGTCAATTCATGGGCTTTGTCGATCGCGGGAGACGTGCCACCACCTTTGCAAATACCACAACCGTCACGAGAGGTGCACAAACATCCAAATGCACATGATCAGGTTAATGTATCTATACCACCATTTAATGGCCGTTTTAAACCTGCTTTATATATTGAATGGGAGTTCAACATAAAAAATATATTTGCTTCCCATAATTTCGATGAACATAAAAAGGTTAAGGTTGCGGTTGGTTCTTTCACTGGTTATGCTTTGGTTTGGTGGAGTGAATATTGTCGGTTACACCCTGATTATATACCTACTACTTGGGATGATTTGAAACTTGCCATGCGACATACTTTCGTCCCTGCTTATTATACTCGTGACATGATTAAGAAGTTGCAACACTTAAAACAAGGTAGTGAAACTGTAACAAAATATTATGATGATTTACAAACTACCTTGTTGCATTCCTCTTTAGAAGAAAGTGAAGATGATTTCATGGATAGATTTTGGGGAGGATTAAACCGTGATATTCAAGAGATACTAATTCATGAAGAGTGTTATCCTATGGACCATTTGTTTCATCTTGCTTGCAAAGCTGAACAGGAAATAAAACGACGTGTTGGCCACGAGGAGAACAAGTGCACGGTGCACATTCCAAGAGTTGATATGATTGTTCCTTCAACTACTAGGCATACTATGACAACCACATCCGTTGTTGTCAGGACTACATCACCTCCACCATGTGACACATCGCCCCCGAGAGTGGCTACATCATCTGAGTTGATCATAAGAGGTAATGACAAAGGTACTGATCTTCCATCTCTACATGAGAATGATGAATGCCTTGTCAATTTGAATGCACCATCTGATGAGCTACCCACTACTTTGATCACACCACCTATTTTAGAGGACTACATTGATAATTTGACTTTGCCATGTGATCAAACAACTGAAATACCAACAATTTTGAGTGCACCCATTGAATTAACTATTGATGCAAAAGAACCAATGTTTAATCATTTTGATATGACCTCTAATCTTGGTGATGATTCTGTGTTGAATGACTTATTGAATGTTTGCTTATTTAAGCATGTTGTAGCATGTAAATTTGATGCAAGTAAGGTTTATTCACCAATGTTGGGATGGTTTAATGATGAACATTGGCAATCTTTTGAAATGAATAAGAGCTTCACTTATATGTGCAAACTGAGTTGCAATATTTTCATGCCTTCTACTTCTTGTGCTAATTTTTTGGCTTTAGATTTTATAAACTATGCAAGTTACTCATCTATTCATGTGTCATATATGCAAAAATCAAGGGAAGTAAAAATGGATGACATATACATATACAACATGTACACCTTGTCTCTTTTGTTAGCCACATTTCAGATTAAGCAACACCGAGGACGGCTTTATTTTCAAGAAGGAGAGGATGATGAGGACATGACTACCTTGGATATGACCAAAAATATTGCATATATGCATATTTGTCAGGTGATTTCTAGTGCAAACTATTCAATAATCTATTTATGTTATCCAGAACAAAAATACTTCACACACTTTTGTGTTTTGTCTAATTGCAGGTGTATGGGACATTTGTACAATCCACATGTGAAGATAAGGAAGAAAGAGATGTTTATTTGCTGTCCAAAAAGTTCTCTCACGTCACTTTTGGCCCAAGAGAAGATAGAGTCCAAGTCTCTCACGTTTTGGATTCAGATTCGGACTGCATATACATATCTGACTCAAAACGCACACAAGTTTTTCATACGGACTCCGAATTGGGTGATTCTTTTTTTGTTGGAAACTAGATTTCGTGCACTTTCCAACCCAATTGGAATCACCTTCAAATTCGTCTGGAGCATTGAGTTGTGGACGAAACAATCTGATGCTGCAGCAGAATCCGAGTCAAACTACAAGTCCAAAGGTGTTACATCACCTCCACTTGGGCCCATTGGCCTTGTACGACCTAGATTTAGTTTTAGGCTGCCTTGGGACGTCCTCCCACCTCCTTGGCCGCCACCCCTTGCTCCTATATAAGTAGATCCATCTAGTAGCTTTTCCTTGGTATTTGTTTAGTTAAAAGTTAGCCATTGCAACTTCGTGTACTTCGTTTGTGTCCAACGACCAGACCAAGACCGCTTCCGGATCCCCACCATTATCAATACCTCATATATATTTGCAATATTCAGATTGCTTTATCATATTCTTGCTCGTTCTTTGATTGCTTGCAGGAATAGACCTTCGTGGTCAGGCTGACCGTGCTTCCGGCATCGTCAGTAACCTCAGGAGATTGGTTTAGCGATTGCTAAGGCGCAACGTCGTGCACGTTTGTAGTCGGATCGTCAAAGTCGTCTCCACCAAATCGATAGTTACCATCTCATCGAAAGATCGGGACACCCCGCCTCTATCAAGCTTGTAAGCAAGTGCCATAGCATCATACCCCATTGCATATAAGATTGTCATATCCGATCATCCTGGATCATACCACCAGAACATCATATACATAGCATACTTGGGATAGAAGTCGTTGCATTTTTGTCTCCTATAGGTTGTGCACAAGTGTCGTATCCGCCTACTGAGCAATCATGCTAGCGTCTCTCTAGAGTTGTGCAACAAGAGCATTTTCCGTGGATTCCACATTTTGAGGTCATTCCTTGGTTGCACGACCCCATTTATCTATCCATGTGTGTGTTTCCGTGTGCCACATATTGCTATTGGTCTACTTGTTTCACTTGCGAATTTGTGAATCTCTTTCAACATCATTGACTCTTGCTAACATTTTGCATCAAATTTTTGTGCCACTATCCTCACCGAGCTCCACCATAAGCCTTATTTGTGTAGGTGTGAGAAACCGACAAGAATTGGTACCAATTATGCTATTTCCTTGTTACATCATTGAGTGATCATTGATCCATCTTCAACATCGGTCAAGGTACATTTGGTATAGTTCTTCTCCTTTCTCCACTCATATTTGCTCGAGTATTGTGATGGATAGGCAAGGCATTTCTTCTCCGGTCTTCAACAACAACGATGGTGTGAACAACGACATCACCAAAGCGTCAATCTTTGATCTACAACGACAAATGCAAGACGCACAATCAAGATTGCGAGAGCGCATCGAGAACCTCTCCATTGACATTTGTCACTCCGAAGCAAGGAAAAGGGACTACATCGACAAAAAGCTTTCCGCACAAAAGGAGGAGCAAGATGCAAGGATGGACGAGATTCAGACTTTGTTGATCAACCGTTCTTCCCCTTCATCATCCTCAAGGCGGCGACGTTCAAGTCACAAGTCTTTGAAGCGCAAAAATGATGCAAGCGCAAGTCGTCCACGTCCACATCTCCATGGCGACCACCATCACGTTCGTGATCCACATCATCATGAAGGGCAAATCACCTCCAAGAATCATGTGCACGACGATGACGAACGCCATCGAGCTCAAGCACAACAACGACACCATCATCATGAAGATGCTCCACAAGCGCAAATGCACAAGTCCCAACAAGCCCTACTTCACGCCAAGTCCAAGCTTCATGAGCAAAAGAGAAGACCACGAGACGACCACAACCAAGACGGCGCTATGGCTACAACACCCACTTCGGCATCTTCGCCAAGTGTTATCAAGGCATCTTCGCCTTTGGACGTACGGCATCTTTGCCTACTTCCCATGAGTTCGCCTACATCAACATTTTCACCAATGAGGCGACCACCTAAGAGCGAGGGCGACACTTCCATCTTCAGAAGCCCCTAAAGGAAGATGGCTGACCATGGGAATTTCCTTTCGGTCATGGAGACGAGCTACGAGGTACCACATCATATGGGCCTCCAACAACAAGACGGCGACAAGAAGGTCGAGAAAGGGCCATCCCCTTCGACCACGACGACGAGCATGAACCTCTTCAACTACATGAAGACAGCACCCCAAAAGGACTCGTTCTTTGAGTCAAGCTACGGGACCGCAAATGAGACCTTACCTTTGGTCTTAGAGGAGAGTGATGATGTGCCATCTTCGGCCTTCATCCATGGCTACGACTACGACATGATTGAGCATTGAGACATTTGCACCTAGATCTCTCTCACACCCACATATGACGAGATGTCCCAATTGCCATGTAAGGAGAGCCACCACCACATGAGTGACTCCACCATACGTGACATTGAGAGCATTTCCTATGAGAGCATGAGTGTGACCACCACTAGCCCCACACTTGCGAGCATGCCACACATCCTATGTGAGGTTGAGAGCCATTTGAGTGACTCCACCAACCATATGAGGGAGAGCATCCAAGAGAGAGTGAGTGAGCCACAACACTTAGTGAGTGAGGTAGCTGACACGGCATGTGAGGCCACTATGATTTCTAACGATTTAACCTCTACTCCGAGTGTGTTTTCTTCTTTGGTGCTAGGTCTCCTACATGACGACATGCCTATCCTCGACGAGTCCATACCTCCAATGGGGACAATGATGGCCATGGTGGACGATGATGCACCCCCCACATGGTTCCATCAAGATGAAGATGACAACGACTTGGTCTTCGACACCTCACCTACAACACATGAGCAATGCTCCAAAGGTAACATAGGTGATGGTGCTTCTCTTGTCCCACTACTGGACTATTTTACAAATGATTGCTTGCATGATGTTGACACACCTATTCCCATGCTTAATGCTAGTGCGACTTCCTCATGTCATGACTTACCTATTTATGATGAATATGATGACGAGCATGTCAAGTTGCCTAGTTGTGATGTTATGCTCCATAGGATATCATGTGAAAATTCTTTTGGTCACATCATGTTTGACAATCCATTAAACTTGTCATATGCGATGAGTGAGATCTCCCATATTGCATCATTTCAATCTCAACATAGTAACTATGCATGCCCCATTAAAATCAATCCCATGTGCACTTGTGGCATAGATGACGATATGATGGTCATTGGCTTTTGTTTTTATGCGATGATATTGCTATGCTTCCTTTACATGATTTGCGCAATTCATCTCCTATACCATGCCATGATCACATTGCTCCAAATATGCCTTGTTTTGGATGTTGTCAATTTTCTCCATATGATGTTTCCAATATTGCTCACGAGGAGACTCCCATAGTTTCCTCATACTCCCTCCATTCCAAATTACTCTTCATAGAAATGGATGTATCTAGAACTAAAATACATCTAGATACATCCATACCTGCGACAAATAATTCGGGATGGAGGGAGTACATGTTCGGATAGTTTGATGCATTCCATACATTGCATGATTCTCATAATTGCTTGCACCATATGCATTCCATGAATAACAATGCTCTACATATTTCTCATGATGCATTACACAATTTGAGTCTCCATTATGCTATACATAATAACAAACCTCTCATGATGGATGACATGTTTCTATATCACGCATCTCATTTATTTGAGCATTGGATACTTTGTGCTAACCAACACAAGCACGTGCGCATCATGATGGATGATGTGTACATATACCACGCACACACAATTTTCCCTTTGTCTTTGTTTTGTGTATATACTCACGTATACTCGTCAACCTCTCAATCCGAAGAGTTGACGAAACGAGCTATTGAGAGCAAAGATGACTTGGGATCCCATGAACTATCCTTCCCACCGCTCTCTTCATGCAAGGAGTACGCACATCTCTCTCACTTGGCTCTCACACGACTATGGGCTATATACCGCTTGTCGCTTCCTGCTCATTTTACCGTGTTCACTTTGCATGCTATGCTTGCTTCTATGCCTTTGCCATGCAACTGTGACCCTTGCTTGCATCTACCCATGATTCACCATTATGCTACTCCTATGTGTATTTGCATGCTTGGTGGAGACCCTTATTGCTAATGCCATGTTTATCATGTGCCTCATGTTGTTGATGCTATTTTGCTCATATCCTCCTTTCATGCTTGTGCTATGTCATGTGAATTATTCATGCACACTATTTGCATCCATGACATGCTTGCCATGATTCCCTCTAGTATGTTGCATCTTCGCATTACTAGCTTGCTTGACTTGATCACCATGATTGCTTGCTTTGTCGCATCCCCATGTTTAACTCTTACTCGCTTTCTTGGGTTGGTGACATATATGCTCGTGCCTCTCACATGATACATCTTGTTCATTGTCGCTTGCCTCCAATTGTTCCATCTATGCTTATTGATCTTGGAGACTTGGACACCTTACTTGTGATGCATGCTTGTTTGATTGCGCCTATTGAATTTGGTTGTTCTCGCATCATATTCCTCCATACTATAAAATGCTCCCTTGTCCTTTCTTATGATGAGCATAATGCATACACTTGTTCGGTATGTTACCACATGAATGATAGGTTTTGCATCTCCGCAAACCTCATTTGTTTTTCCGATTGTTTGTCATGTTCTTTCATTTTGAAGGATTCACAAGGCGATACCGTCATGAGACAATTTGGTCATGTGAAGGCATACACGATGTGCAACACCAACATTTGCGAGAATCTCCTAAAGGTGAACTCCTTCCCTTTGAGCCATCCTCAATTACGCATATTGGATGGGTCACTCTTTCATTGTTGTCTCCTTCTTGTTGTCTACATGATACATCTCGCGAACAGAGGAGCAACATGGGAGATTGGCTCTATGCACCTTCAAATTGAGGAGCGCTCGGACTTATTGGAAGCACCTTCGAACCTCCACTCATGCCACGACATCGAGCATTGGTACACCAACACCTCCATATTTTTTGATTGTGCTCACACATGTTATGCTCATTGGACATATCATACACATGACAAATTTGCATCTTATGCATGGATTGACTCACATTATGATTGCCTTATTGCATCTTGTATTCCCATGTCATACATGATATATGAGCTTGTGCATTTCCTTAGCAAATGATGAGGACATGACTACCTTGGATATGACCAAAAATATTGCATATATGCATATTTGTCAGGTGATTTCTAGTGCAAACTATTCAATAATCTATTTATGTTATCCAGAACAAAAATACTTCACACACTTTTGTGTTTTGTCTAATTGCAGGTGTATGGGACATTTGTACAATCCACATATGAAGATAAGGAAGAAAGAGATGTTTATTTGCTGTTCAAAAAGTTCTCTCACGTCACTTTTGGCCCAAGAGAAGATAGAGTCCAAGTCTCTCACGTTCTGGATTCAGATTCGGACTGCACAGACACACCTGACTCAAAACGCACACAAGTTTTTCATACGGACTCCGAATTGGGTGATTCTTTTTTTGTTGGAAACTAGATTTCGTGCACTTTCCAACCCAATTGGAATCACCTTCAAATTCGTCCGGAGCGTTGAGTTGTGGGCGAAACAATCTGATGCTGCAGCAGAATCCGAGTCAAACTACAAGTCCAAAGGTGTTACATCACCTCCACTTGGGCCCATTGGCCTTGTACGACCTAGATTTAGTTTTAGGCTGCCTTGGGACGTCCTCCCACCTCCTTGGCCGCCACCCCTTGCTCCTATATAAGTAGATCCATCTAGTAGCTTTTCCTTGGGTTTTGTTTAGATTAAAAGTTCGCCATAGCTGCAACTTCGCGTACTTCGTTTGTGTTCAACAACCAGACAAAGGCGTCACAGAACCCCACCTTGATCAATAAAGCTTTCATCTTATATTCGCAATATCTAGATTGCAATCTTAGTTTCTTGCTTGTTCTTCGTTTGCTCGCAGGAAACAGACCCTCGTGGTCAGGTTGATCGTGCTCCGGCGTGGTCAATAACCTCTCGGAGTTGGTTTAGCGATTGCTAAGGCGCGACGTCCTCGCACGTTCGTAGTCGGATCGTCAAAGTCGACTTCCACCAAAGCGAAATCCACCATCTCATCGAAAGACGGGACACCTTTGCCTCTATCATGTACAATCCACATATGAAGATAAGGAAGAAAGAGATGTTTATTTGCTGTCCAAAAAGTTCTCTCACGTCACTTTTGGCCCAAGAGAAGATAGAGTCCAAGTCTCTCACGTTCTGGATTCAGATTCGGACTGCACAGACACACCTGACTCAAAACGCACACAAGTTTTTCATACGGACTCCGAATTGGGTGATTCTTTTTTTGTTGGAAACTAGATTTCGTGCACTTTCCAACCCAATTGGAATCACCTTCAAATTCGTCCGGAGCGTTGAGTTGTGGACGAAACAATCTGATGCTGCAGCAGAATCCGAGTCAAACTACAAGTCCAAAGGTGTTACATCACCTCCACTTGGGCCCATTGGCCTTGTACGACCTAGATTTAGTTTTAGGCTGCCTTGGGACGTCCTCCCACCTCCTTGGCCGCCACCCCTTGCTCCTATATAAGTAGATCCATCTAGTAGCTTTTCCTTGGGATTTGTTTAGTTAAAAGTTAGCCATTGCAACTTCGTGTACTTCGTTTGTGTCCAACGACCAGACCAAGACCGCTTCCGGATCCCCACCATTATCAATACCTCATATATATTCGCAATATTCAGATTGCCTTTATCATATTCTTGCTCGTTCTTCGATTGCTTGCAGGAATAGACCTTCGTGGTCAGGCTGACCGTGCTTCCGGCATCATCAGTAACCTCAGGAGATTGGTTTAGCGATTGCTAAGGCGCAACGTCGTGCACGTTTGTAGTCGGATCGTCAAAGTCGTCTCCACCAAATCGATAGTTATCATCTCATCGAAAGATCGGGACCCTCACCTCTATCAAGTGGTATCAGTTTTCAGGTTGCTCGGTGAGAATTTCCAGTTTTCCTAGATTAGATTTATTTTCTTACCTATTGTCCAAGAAAAAGCCACAAAAAAGAGTTAGATCTATTCATCCTTGGTCCAAGCCAGTCTGAGCCTTTGCAATTTTCTTTTCATTGCTTGCATAGTTGAATTATCGGTTGCATCGTCGTGTCGAGTTGCTGGTCTTAGTGTCTAGTTCCTTTAGAGTTTCGAGTTCTGTTCACATTAGTCACGCAGCCGCTGCATCATTATCCCATCCGCTGTCCACCATCCAATCCACCAATTTCCACCACGTGCTACGCACTGTTTATTGTCATAATCATAGTTGAGGTCACTCACATCTTCGCCTGATCGAATCTGCATCTTATCTAGTTTGTCTTGGAAAGAGGGAGAAAAAGAAGATAAAGAAAAAAAAGAGAGAAAAAAGGAAAGAAAAAAAAGAAAAAGAGGGAGAAGAAAAAGAAAAAAAAGCGTGAGAAAAAAAAGAGAGAAGAAAAAAAATTGGATCTATCTAGAATCAATCTCGTACCTGAATTCGGATTGGAATCTGTTTTGTGCACTGTTCAGTAAAACAGCTTGGCTATTGTTTCACATCATTATCTTTACTGCCGTTGTGATCTTCACTTATATCTTGCAGTCCAGAGCTACTTTGTATCCTTCATTGATGCTGGTTGTGCTACGACGTGACCTCATTAGTGTTCTAGGCTCGCGTCTCTAGTTCGGTCTAGCCTAGGACTAGCACAGTACCGTCGTTGAGCGTTTATTCAACATTGCATCTTTGAATTGATTATTGCTAATCTTTTGCTACTATATATAGCCAACCCAGCTCCACATATTTCTACACCGTGTATACGTACGCTCCCCTGGCAATCGCTTTACTCAATATTCGGAGTTACTTGACACCGCTGGTTGCCGATCACCGCCTGCTGCATGGTAAGAACTTGTAAGACATTGATATTTGCTTTACTGTGAGCATTTTACCACCACATCCTAATAGTTATAGGAACATTATTTTTGGGTTTTGTTTCTTGTTCTACTAATCATGACAGGATCCAGAGTCAATTCATGGGCTTTGTCGATCGCGGGAGACGTGCCACCACCTTTGCAAATACCACAACCGTCACGAGAGGTGCACAAACATCCAAATGCACATGATCAGGTTAATGTATCTATACCACCATTTAATGGCCGTTTTAAACCTGCTTTATATATTGAATGGGAGTTCGACATAAAAAATATATTTGCTTCCCATAATTTCGATGAACATAAAAAGGTTAAGGTTGCGGTTGGTTCTTTCACTGGTTATGCTTTGGTTTGGTGGAGTGAATATTGTCGGTTACACACTGATTATATACCTACTACTTGGGATGATTTGAAACTTGCCATGCGACATACTTTCGTCCCTACTTATTATACTCGTGACATGATTAAGAAGTTGCAACACTTAAAACAAGGTAGTGAAACTGTAACAAAATATTATGATGATTTACAAACTACCTTGTTGCATTCCTCTTTAGAAGAAAGTGAAGATGATTTTATGGATAGATTTTGGGGAGGATTAAACCGTGATATTCAAGAGATACTAATTCATGAAGAGTGTTATTCTATGGACCATTTGTTTCATCTTGCTTGCAAAGCTGAACAGGAAATAAAACGACGTGTTGGCCACGAGGAGAACAAGCGCACGGTGCACATTCCAAGAGTTGATATGATTGTTCCTTCAACTACTAGGCATACTATGACAACCACATCCGTTGTTGTCAGGACTACATCACCTCCACCATGTGACACATCGCCCCCGAGAGTGGCTACATCATCTGAGTTGATCATAAGAGGTAATGACAAAGGTACTGATCTTCCATCTCTACATGAGAATGATGAATGCCTTGTCAATTTGAATGCACCATCTGATGAGCTACCCACTACTTTGATCACACCACCTATTTTATAGGAGTACGTTGATAATTTGACTTTGCCATGTGATCAAACAACTGAAATACCAACAATTTTGAGTGCACCCATTGAATTAACTATTGATGCAAAAGAACCAATGTTTAATCATTTTGATATGACCTCTAATCTTGGTGATGATTCTGTGTTGAATGACTTATTGCATGTTTGCTTATTTAAGCATGTTGTAGCATGTAAATTTGATGCAAGTAAGGTTTATCCACCAATGTTGGGATGGTTTAATGATGAACATTGTCAATCTTTTGAAATGAATAAGAGCTCCACTTATATGTGCAAACTGTGTTGCAATGTTTTCATGCCTTCTACTTCTTGTGCTAATTTTTTGGCTTTAGATTTTATGAACTATGCAAGTTACTCATCTATTCATGTGTCATATATGCAAAAATCAAGGGAAGTAAAAATGGATGACATATACATATACAACATGTACACCTTGTCTCTTTTGTTAGCCACATTTCAGATTAAGCAACGCCGAGGACGGCTTTATTTTCAAGAAGGGGAGGATGATGAGGACATGACTACCTTGGATATGACCAAAAATATTGCATATATGCATATTTGTCAGGTGATTTCTAGTGCAAACTATTCAATAATCTATTTATGTTATCCAAAACAAAAATACTTCACACACTTTTGTGTTTTGTCTAATTGCAGGTGTATGGGACATTTGTACAATCCACATATGAAGATAAGGAAGAAAGAGATGTTTATTTGCTGTTCAAAAAGTTCTCTCACGTCACTTTTGGCCCAAGAGAAGATAGAGTCCAAGTCTCTCACGTTCTGGATTCAGATTCGGACTGCGCAGACATACCTGACTCAAAACGCACACAAGTTTTTCATACGGACTCCGAATTGGGTGATTCTTTTTTTTGTTGGAAACTAGATTTTGTGCACTTTCCAACCCAATTGGAATCACCTTCAAATTCGTCCGGAGCATTGAGTTGTGGACGAAACAATCTGATGCTGCAGCAGAATCCGAGTCAAACTACAAGTCCAAAGGTGTTACATCACCTCCACTTGGGCCCATTGGCCTTGTACGACCTAGATTTAGTTTTAGGCTGCCTTGGGACGTCCTCCCACCTCCTTGGCCGCCACCCCTTGCTCCTATATAAGTAGATCCATCTAGTAGCTTTTCCTTGGGATTTGTTTAGTTAAAAGTTAGCCAATGCAACTTCGTGTACTTCGTTTGTGTCCAACGACCAGACCAAGACCGCTTACGGATCCCCACCATTATCAATACCTCATATATATTTGCAATATTCAGATTGCTTTATCATATTCTTGCTCGTTCTTCGATTGCTTGCAGGAATAGACCTTCGTGGTCAGGCTGACCGTGCTTCCGGCATCGTCAGTAACCTCAGGAGATTGGTTTAGCGATTGCTAAGGCGCAACGTCGTGCACGTTTGTAGTCGGATCGTCAAAGTCGTCTCCACCAAATCGATAGTTATCATCTCATCGAAAGATCGGGACCCTCGCCTCTATCAGCAAATTTGTTGTGATCTTCCTTGATGGCATATTCATACAGCATGATCATATTGCCTACCATCAATCGCATGATAACTTATTCATATTGAGCATCCATTTCCATATTCATGCTATTGATAAATCGTCTCTCTATGACATCATTTTGCACCGTGGTTGCATTGATCGTATTCACAACACATTTGTGTGCGCAATGAATGTTTTTTCTCCCATGAATGCTTTGCATACCATTCCATATCTTTTGGATAAGCTTCATGCACCTGGTCATGATCAATCTTGTTGCACGGACTCTTTCTTATTTCATGGACACTTTGTGTGCCCTCACCATTGTATTTCTGAGTGTCGTTTGTGTTCGCTCTTTTTGCATGTATACCACTCCGGCGACACCTTGGAGTACTTGGATTGCGCAATGTCTTCAACTCCATCCAACTACAAGTCCGTCCACAACAACCGTTTCCATGGTGATGAGGATCATGATCCGAGGTCGGATCTTTCCCAAGGGAGGGGAGATGATGCGGAGCATCCTACGATCATCCCCATGTACACTCAAGCATACACCTTTGGACCTAAGGTGAACTCGCTCCTTTCCGAATCTTCCCTTTTTCGCATGTAAGACATGGATGCTACTTCAAGCGCGGACCTTATGCATACCTAGGTACACCCGAGGAGACCATGGAGAGCCCAAGGACCAAGGCCAAGCATGCACGAAAGTGAAGGAAGGAGAAGGAAGAAGGGCCAGCTGCTACAGCGGCCGGACATCCGGCCCCAGCCCGGACATCTCGCCCGAGCCCCGGAAATCCGGCATCGGCCATCAAGAGAACACCGCGAAGGTCCCACGCAGCCCGGACATCCGGCCATCACTCCGGACATCCGGCTCCTCCCGAAGCCCCGGACATCCAGGCCCCCAGCCCGGAAATCCGGCCCCTCCATCACCGAATGCGTCTGGAACCGACCCCGCCAGCCCGGACATCCGGCCCCTCCAGCCCGGACATCCGGCCCCCAGCCCGGGCATCCGGCACCTATCTGCGCACAGTGAACGGGCCAAGGGCCCATGTATCCCTCTTTCCCACTTACCCCTTCGTGGCTTAGACTATATATACTCCCCCACCTCCTCCTAGTTAGGGTCAGCGTTGTGTTAGCTCATTTGTGAGATAGAGCTTCGCTCATCCATATCGGATCTACTCCTTGAGAGAGACTGTGGCCCCTCTTCGGAGAAGATCCACCTTGGATTCAAGACCCCTTTATGGCAAGATCCCCTTGTGGATTCAAGACCTCCTTACGGAGAAGAACCGACTACCCTTTGTATCGTCCCTTGTTGGATTTGGACCATGTATCTCTTCGTGTTTCAAGGATCTAGCACATGTGTGGTTGTTCTTGTTGGTTTGAGTGATTCTCTTGTGTTTCCCCTTGTGTTTTCCCTCTACCAGCCCCTCGTGTTCCTCATGTTCTTCGCAGGATCCACTCCTTTCGTGAAAGATCGGGCGATTAGGGTTCTACCCTACACCAAAATTAGGGGCTATTTTTGTGGGGAATTTTTGAATTGGGGACAAAATCAACAAAACAAGGCTAGAAACACAACGGGGAGGCTCCGAAATCGTGATCAACGTGGATCTAGATACCAAGATGATGTAGGGTGGAATCCTAGATGATGAGGACATGACTACCTTGGATATGACCAAAAATATTGCATATATGCATATTTGTCAGGTGATTTCTAGTGCAAACTATTCAATAATCTATTTATGTTATCCAGAACAAAAATACTTCACACACTTTTGTGTTTTGTCTAATTGCAGGTGTATGGGACATTTGTACAATCCACATACGAAGATAAGGAAGAAACAGATGTTTATTTGCTGTCCAAAAAATTCTCTCACGTCACTTTTGGCCCAAGAGAAGATAGAGTCCAAGTCTCTCACGTTCTGGATTCAGATTCGGACTGCACAGACATACCTGACTCAAAACGCACACAAGTTTTTCATACGGACTCCGAATTGGGTGATTCTTTTTTTGTTGGAAACTAGATTTCGTGCACTTTCCAACCCAATTGGAATCACCTTCAAATTCGTCCGGAGTGTTGAGTTGTGGACGAAACAATCTGATGCTGCAGCAGAATCCGAGTCAAACTACAAGTCCAAAGGTGTTACATCACCTCCACTTGGGCCCATTGGCCTTGTACGACCTAGATTTAGTTTTAGGCTGCCTTGGGACGTCCTCCCACCTCCTTGGCCGCCACCCCTTGCTCCTATATAAGTAGATCCATCTAGTAGCTTTTCCTGGGGATTTGTTTAGTTAAAAGTTAGCCATTGCAACTTCGTGTACTTCGTTTGTGTCCAACGACCAGACCAAGACCGCTTACGGATCCCCACCTTTATCAATACTTCATATATACTCGCAATATTCAGATTGCTTTTATCATATTCTTGCTTGTTCTTCGATTGCTTGCAGGAATAGACCTTTGTGGTCAGGTTGATTGTGCTCCAGCGTGGTCAATAACCTCTCGGAGTTGGTTTAGCGATTGCTAAGGCGCAACGTCGTGCACGTTTGTAGTCGGATCGTCAAAGTCATCCTCACCAAATCGATAGTTATCATCTCATCGAAAGATCGGGACCCCCGCCTCTATCAAGTGAGAATTTCCAGTTTTCCTAGATTAGATTTATTTTCTTACCTATTGTCCAAGAAAAAGCCACAAAAAAGAGTTAGATCTATATATCCTTGGTCCAAGCCAGTCTGAGCCTTTGCAATTTTCTTTTCATTGCTTGCATAGTTGAATTATCGGTTGCATCGTCGTGTCGAGTTGCTGGTCATAGTGTCTAGTTCCTTTAGAGTTTCGAGTTCTGTTCACATTAGTCACGCAGCCGCTGCATCATTATCCCATCCGCTGTCCACCATCCAATCCACCAATTTCCACCACGTGCTACGCACTATTTATTGTCATAATCATAGTTGAGGTCACTCACATCTTCGCCTGATCGAATCTGCATCTTATCTAGTTTGTCTTGGAAAGAGGGAGAAAAAGAAGATAAAGAAAAAAAGAGAGAAAAAAGGAAAGAAAAAAAAAGAAAAAGAGGGAGAAGAAAAAGAAAAAAAAGCGTGAGAAAAAAAAAAGAGAGAAGAAAAAAAATTGGATCTATCTAGAATCAATCTCGTACCTGAATTCGGATTGGAATCTGTTTTGTGCACTGTTCAGTAAAACGGCTTGGCTATTGTTTCACATCATTATCTTTACTGCCGTTGTGATCTTCACTTATATCTTGCTGTCCAGAGCTACTTTGTATCCTTCATTGATGCTGGTTGTGCTACGACGTGATCTCATTAGTGTTCTAGGCTCGCGTCTCTAGTTCGGTCTAGCCTAGGACCAGCACAGTACCGTCGTTGAGCGTTTATTCAACATTGCATCTTTGAATTGATTATTGCTAATCTTTTGCTACCATATATAGCCAACCCAGCTCCACATATTTCTACACCGTGTATACGTACGCTCCCCTGGCAATCGCTTTACTCAATATTCGGAGTTACTTGACACCGCTGGTTGCCGATCACCGCCTGCTGCATGGTAAGAACTTGTAAGACATTGATATTTGCTTTACTGTGAGCGTTTTACCACAACATCCTAGTAGTTATAGGAACATTATTTTTGGGTTTTGTTTCTTGTTCTACTAATCATGACAGGATCCAGAGTCAATTCATGGGCTTTGTCGATCGCGGGAGACGTGCCACCACCTTTGCAAATACCACAACCATCACGAGAGGTGCACAAACATCCAAATGCACATGATCAGGTTAATGTATCTATACCACCATTTAATGGTCGTTTTAAACCTGCTTTATATATTGAATGGGAGTTCGACATAAAAAATATATTTGCTTCCCATAATTTCGATGAACATAAAAAGGTTAAGGTTGCGGTTGGTTCTTTCACTGGTTATGCTTTGGTTTGGTGGAGTGAATATTGTCGGTTACACCCTGATTATATACCTACTACTTGGGATGATTTGAAACTTGCCATGCGACATACTTTCGTCCCTGCTTATTATACTCGTGACATGATTAAGAAGTTGCAACACTTAAAACAAGGTAGTGAAACTGTAACAAAATATTATGATGATTTACAAACTACCTTGTTGCATTCCTCTTTAGAAGAAAGTGAAGATGATTTTATGGATAGATTTTGGGGAGGATTAAACCGTAATATTCAAGAGATACTAATTCATGAAGAGTGTTATCCTATGGACCATTTGTTTCATCTTGCTTGCAAAGCTGAACAGGAAATAAAACGACGTGTTGGCCACGAGGAGAACAAGCGCACGGTGCACATTCCAAGAGTTGATATGATTGTTCCTTCAACTACTAGGCATACTGTGACAACCACATCCGTTGTTGTCAGGACTACATCACCTCCACCATGTGACACATCGCCCCCGAGAGTGGCTACATCATCTGAGTTGATCATAAGAGGTAACGACAAAGGTACTGATCTTCCATCTCTACATGAGAATGATGAATGCCTTGTCAATTCGAATGCACCATCTGATGAGCTACCCACTACTTTGATCACACCACCTATTTTAGAGGACTACATTGATAATTTGACTTTGCCATGTGATCAAACAACTGAAATACCAACAATTTTAAGTGCACCCATTGAATTAACTATTGATGCAAAAGAACCAATGTTTAATCATTTTGATATGACCTCTAATCTTGGTGATGATTCTGTGTTGAATGACTTATTGCATGTTTGCTTATTTAAGCATGTTGTAGCATGTAAATTTGATGCAAGTAAGGTTTATTCACCAATGTTGGGATGGTTTAATGATGAACATTGTCAATCTTTTGAAATGAATAAGAGCTTCACTTATATGTGCAAACTGAGTTGCAATATTTTCATGCCTTCTACTTCTTGTGCTAATTTTTTGGCTTTAGATTTTATGAACTGTGCAAGTTACTCATCTATTCATGTGTCATATATGCAAAAATCAAGGGAAATAAAAATGGATGACATATACATATACAACATGTACACCTTGTCTCCTTTGTTAGCCACATTTCAGATTAAGCAACGCCGAGGACGGCTTTATTTTCAAGAAGGGGAGGATGATGAGGACATGACTACCTTGGATATGACCAAAAATATTGCATATATGCATATTTGTCAGGTGATTTCTAGTGCAAACTATTCAATAATCTATTTATGTTATCCAGAACAAAAATACTTCACACACTTTTGTGTTTTGTCTAATTGCAGGTGTATGGGACATTTGTACAATCCACATATGAAGATAAGGAAGAAAGAGATGTTTATTTGCTGTCCAAAAAATTCTCTCACGTCACTTTTGGCCCAAGAGAAGATAGAGTCCAAGTCTCTCACGTTCTGGATTCAGATTCGGACTGCACAGACATACCTGACTCAAAACGCACACAAGTTTTTCATACGGACTCGAATTGGGTGATTCTTTTTTTGTTGGAAACTAGATTTCGTGCACTTTCCAACCCAATTGGAATCACCTTCAAATTCGTCCGGAGTGTTGAGTTGTGGACGAAACAATCTGATGCTGCAGCAGAATCCGAGTCAAACTACAAGTCCAAAGGTGTTACATCACCTCCACTTGGGCCCATTGGCCTTGTACGACCTAGATTTAGTTTTAGGCTGCCTTGGGACGTCCTCCCACCTCCTTGGCCGCCACCCCTTGCTCCTATATAAGTAGATCCATCTAGTAGCTTTTCCTGGGGATTTGTTTAGTTAAAAGTTAGCCATTGCAACTTCGTGTACTTCGTTTGTGTCCAACGACCAGACCAAGACCGCTTACGGATCCCCACCTTTATCAATACTTCATATATACTCGCAATATTCAGATTGCTTTTATCATATTCTTGCTTGTTCTTCGATTGCTTGCAGGAATAGACCTTCGTGGTCAGGTTGATTGTGCTCCAGCATGGTCAATAACCTCTCGGAGTTGGTTTAGCGATTGCTAAGGCGCAACGTCGTGCACGTTTGTAGTCGGATCGTCAAAGTCATCCTCACCAAATCGATAGTTATCATCTCATCGAAAGATCGGGACCCCCGCCTCTATCACTAGATGGCCGATCTTTCACGAAAGGAGCGGATCCCGCAAAGAACACGAGGAACACGAGGGGAAAACACAAAGGGAAACACAAGACAAACACTCAAACCAACTAGATCCGGTCACACATGTGCTAGATCCATGAACACAAAAGGAGATACAAGATCCACGATCAACAAGGGATGATACAAATGGTAACCAGTCTTCTCTGTGAGGAGGTCTGTATGGGGCCACCCAAGAGGGGGTCTTGAATCCAAGGTGGATCTTCTCCATAGAGGGGCAGCGGTCTCTCTCGAGGAGTAGATCCGATATGGATGAGCGAGGCTTTATCTCTCAAATGAGCTATCACAATGCTAACCCTAAAATGTAGGTAGGAGAAGAGTATATATAGTCTAGGTGGGCGAAGGGGTACACGGGCCTCGGGCCCTTACACTGTGCGCAGACAGGGGAGGCCGGATGTCCGAGCTTTAACGCGGGGCCGGATGTCCGAGCTGGAGTGGCTGGATGTCCGGGCTGGAGAGGCTGGCCTTGTTGCTCTCGTGTTCGGTGGTGTCCGGATATCCGGGCTGGAGGCCGGATTTCCGGGAGCTCGGGAAGGGCCGGATGTCTAGGCTGGCAGGTGAGGGAGTCCTGGACTAAGGGGTCCTCGAGCGTCCGGCCTGCTAGCCATGGGCCAGACTGATGGGTTGTGAAGAACACGAAGACCGAAGACTGCACCTGTATCCGGATGGGACTATCCTTGGTGTGGAAGGCAAGCTTGGTGACCAGATATGTAGATTCCTTACTTTGTAACCGACCTTGTGTAAACCTAGATCCTTCCGGTGTCTATATAAACCGGAGGACTTAGTATGGAGGAGAGATATATATTCATTACCATAGTCATACAGGCTAGACTTCTAGGGTTTAGCCATTACGATCTCGTGGTAGATCAAATCTTGTAATAATCATATTCATCGAGATTAATCAAGCAGGACGTAGGGTATTACCTCCACAGAGAGGGCCTGAACCTGGGTAAACATCGTGTCCCCTGTCTCCTCTTACCATCGACCTTAGACGCACAGTTCGGGACCCCCTACCCGAGATCCGCCGGTTTTGACACCGACATTGGTGCTTTCATTGAGAGTTCCAATGTGATGTCCCCAAAAGGTTTGATGGCCCCTTCAATCGTCAACAACGATGTTGTCCAAGGTGAGACCTTCCTACCTGGACAGATCTTTGTGTTCGGGGGCTTCGCACTCCGGGCCAACTCGCTTGGCCATCTGGAGCAGATCAATAGCTATGCCCCTGGCCACCAGGTCAGATTCGGGAGCTTGAACTACGTTGCGAACATCCGTGGGGACTTGTCGATAGAGGCAAAGGTGTCCCGTCTTTCGATGAGATGATGGATATCGCTTTGGTGGCAGTCGACTTTGACGATCCGACTACGAACGTGCGAGGACGTCGCGCCTTAGCAATCGCTAAACCAACTCCGAGAGGTTATTGACCACGCCGGAGCACGATCAACCTGACCACGAGGGTCTGTTTCCTGCGAGCAAACGAAGAACAAGCAAGAATATGATAAAAGCAATCTGAATATTGCGAGTATATATGAAGTATTGATAAAGGTGGGGATCCGTAAGCGGTCTTGGTCTGGTCGTTGGACACAAACGAAGTACACGAAGTCGCAATGGCTAACTTTTAACTAAACAAATCCCCAGGAAAAGCTACTAGATGGATCTACTTATATAGGAGCAAGGGGTGGCGGCCAAGGAGGTGGAAGGACGTCCCAAGGCAGCCTAAAACTAAATCTAGGTCGTACAAGGCCAATGGGCCCAAGTGGAGGTGATGTAACACCTTTGGATTTGTAGTTTGACTCGGATTCTGCTGCAGCATCAGATTGTTTCGTCCACAACTCAACGCTCCGGACGAATTTGAAGGTGATTCCAATTGGGTTGGAAAGTGCACGAAATCTAGTTTCCAACAAAAAAAGAATCACCCAATTCAGAGTCCGTATGAAAAACTTGTGTGCGTTTTGAGTCAGGTGTGTCTGTGCAGTCCGAATCTGAATCCAGAACGTGAGAGACTTGGACTCTATCTTCTCTTGGGCCAAAAGTGACGTGAGAGAACTTTTTGAACAGCAAATAAACATCTCTTTCTTCCTTATCTTCATATGTGGATTGTACAAATGTCCCATACACCTGCAATTAGACAAAACACAAAAGTGTGTGAAGTATTTTTGTTCTGGATAACATAAATAGATTATTGAATAGTTTGCACTAGAAATCACCTGACAAATATGCATATATGCAATATTTTTGGTCATATCCAAGGTAGTCATGTCCTCATCATCCTCCCCTTCTTGAAAATAAAGCCGTCCTCGGGCGTTGCTTAATCTGAAATGTGGCTAACAAAAGAGACAAGGTGTACATGTTGTATATGTATATGTCATCCATTTTTACTTCCCTTGATTTTTGCATATATGACACATGAATAGATGAGTAACTTGCATAGTTCATAAAATCTAAAGCAAAAAAATTAGCACAAGAAGTAGAAGGCATGAAAATATTGCAACTCAGTTTGCACATATAAGTGAAGCTCTTATTCATTTCAAAAGATTGACAATGTTCATCATTAAACCATCCCAACATTGGTGAATAAACCTTACTTGCATCAAATTTACATGCTACAACATGCTTAAATAAGCAAACATGCAATAAGTCATTCAACACAGAATCATCACCAAGATTAGAGGTCATATCAAAATGATTAAACATTGGTTCTTTTGCATCCATAGTTAATTCAATGGGTGCACTCAAAATTGTTGGTATTTCAGTTGTTTGATCACATGGCAAAGTCAAATTATCAACGTAGTCCTCTAAAATAGGTGGTGTGATCAAAGTAGTGGGTAGCTCATCAGATGGTGCATTCAAATTGACAAGGCATTCATCATTCTCATGTAGAGATGGAAGATCAGTACCTTTGTCATTACCTCTTATGATCAACCCAGATGATGTTGCCACTCTCGGGGGCGATGTGTCACATGGTGGAGGTGATGTAGTCCTGACAACAACGGATGTGGTTGTCATAGTATGCCTAGTAGTTGAAGGAACAATCATATCAACTCTAGGAATGTGCACCGTGCGCTTGTTCTCCTCGTGGCCAACACGTCGTTTTATTTCCTGTTCAGCTTTGCAAGCAAGATGAAACAAATGGTCCATAGGATAACACTCTTCATGAATTAGTATCTCTTGAATATCACGGTTTAATCCTCCCCAAAATCTATCCATAAAATCATCTTCACTTTCTTCTAAAGAGGAATGCAACAAGGTAGTTTGTAAATCATCATAATATTTTGTTACAGTTTCACTACCTTGTTTTAAGTGTTGCAACTTCTTAATCATGTCACGAGTATAATAAGCAGGGACGGTGTCCCGATCTTTCGATGAGATGATACTACCGATTTGGTGGAGACGACTTTGACGATCCGACTACAAACGTGCACGACGTTGCGCCTTAGCAATCGCTAAACCAATCTCCTGAGGTTACTGACGATGCTGGAAGCACGGTCAGCCTGACCACGAAGGTCTATTCCTGCAAGCAATCGAAGAACGAGCAAGAATATGATAAAGCAATCTGAATATTGCAAATAAATATGAAGTATTGATAATGGTGGGGATCCGGAAGCGGTCTTGGTCTGGTCGTTGGACACAAACGAAGTACACGAAGTTGCAATGGCTAACTTTTAACTAAACAAATCCCAAGGAAAAGCTACTAGATGGATCTACTTATATAGGAGCAAGGGGTGGCGGCCAAGGAGGTGGGAGGACGTCCCAAGGCAGCCTAAAACTAAATCTAGGTCGTACAAGGCCAATGGGCCCAAGTGGAGGTGATGTAACACCTTTGGACTTGTAGTTTGACTCGGATTCTGCCGCAGCATCAGATTGTTTCGTCCACAACTCAACGCTCTGGACGAATTTGAAGGTGATTCCAATTGGGTTGGAAAGTGCACGAAATCTAGTTTCCAACAAAAATAGAATCACCCAATTCGGAGTCCGTATGAAAAACTTGTGTGCGTTTTGAGTCAGGTATGTCTGTGCAGTCCGAATCTGAATCCAGAACGTGAGAGACTTGGACTCTATCTTCTCTTGGGCCAAAAGTGACGTGAGAGAACTTTTTGGACAGCAAATAAACATCTCTTTCTTCCTTATCTTCATATGTGGATTGTACAAATGTCCCATACACCTGCAATTAGACAAAACACAAAAGTGTGTGAAGTATTTTTGTTCTGGATAACATAAATAGATTGTTGAATAGTTTGCACTAGAAATCACCTGACAAATATGCATATATGCAATATTTTTGGTCATATCCAAGGTAGTCATGTCCTCATCATCCTCCCCTTCTTGAAAATAAAGCCGTCCTCGGCGTTGCTTAATCTGAAATGTGGCTAACAAAAGAGACAAGGTGTACATGTTGTATATGTATATGTCATCCATTTTTACTTCCCTTGATTTTTGCATATATGACACATGAATAGATGAGTAACTTGCATAGTTCATAAAATCTAAAGCAAAAAAATTAGCACAAGAAGTAGAAGGCATGAAAATATTGCAACTCAGTTTGCACATATAAGTGAAGCTCTTATTCATTTCAAAAGATTGACAATGTTCATCATTAAACCATCCCAACATTGGTGAATAAACCTTACTTGCATCAAATTTACATGCTACAACATGCTTAAATAAGCAAACATGCAATAAGTCATTCAACACAGAATCATCACCAAGATTAGAGGTCATATCAAAATGATTAAACATTGGTTCTTTTGCATCAATAGTTAACTCAATGGGTGCACTCAAAATTGTTGGTATTTCAGTTGTTTGATCACATGGCAAAGTCAAATTATCAACGTAGTCCTCTAAAATAGGTGGTGTGATCAAAGTAGTGGGTAGCTCATCAGATGGTGCATTCAAATTGACAAGGCATTCATCATTCTCATGTAGAGATGGAAGATCAGTACCTTTGTCATTACCTCTTATGATCAACTCAGATGATGTAGCCACTCTCGGGGGCGATGTGTCACATGGTGGAGGTGATGTAGTCCTGACAACAACGGATGTGGTTGTCATAGTATGCCTAGTAGTTGAAGGAACAATCATATCAACTCTTGGAATGTGCACCGTGCGCTTGTTCTCCTCGTGGCCAACACGTCGTTTTATTTCCTGTTTAGCTTTGCAAGCAAGATGAAACAAATGGTCCATATGATAACACTCTTCATGAATTAGTATCTCTTGAATATCACGGTTTAATCCTCCCCAAAATCTATCCATAAAATCATCTTCACTTTCTTCTAAAGAGGAATGCAACAAGGTAGTTTGTAAATCATCATAATATTTTGTTACAGTTTCACTACCTTGTTTTAAGTGTTGCAACTTCTTAATCATGTCACGAGTATAATAAGCAGGGACGAAAGTATGTCGCATGGCAAGTTTCAAATCATCCCAAGTAGTAGGTATATAATCAGGGTGTAACCGACAATATTCACTCCACCAAACCAAAGCATAACCAGTGAAAGAACCAACCGCAACCTTAACCTTTTTATGTTCATCGAAATTATGGGAAGCAAATATATTTTTTATGTCGAACTCCCATTCAATATATAAAGCAGGTTTAAAACGGCCATTAAATGGTGGTATAGATACATTAACCTGATCATGTGCATTTGGATGTTTGTGCACCTCTCGTGATGGTTGTGGTATTTGCAAAGGTGGTGGCACGTCTCCCGCGATCGACAAAGCCCATGAATTAACTCTGGATCCTGTCATGATTAGTAGAACAAGAAACAAAACCCAAAAATAATGTTCCTATAACTCTAGGATGTGGTGGTAAAACGCTCACAGTAACGCAAATATCAATGTCTTACAAGTTCTTACCATGCAGCAGGCGGTGATCGGCAACCAGCGGTGTCAAGTAACTCCGAATATTGAGTAAAGCGATTGCCAGGGGAGCGTACGTATACACGGTGTAGAAATATGTGGAGCTGGGTTGGCTATATATGGTAGCAAAAGATTAGCAATAATCAATTCAAAGATGCAATGTTGAATAAACGCTCAACGACGATACTGTGCTGGTCCTAGGCTAGACCGGACTAGAGACGCGAGCCTAGAACACTAATGAGGTCACGGCGTAGCACAACTAGCATCAATGAAGTATACTAAGTAGCTCTTGACAGCAAGATATAAGTGATGATCACAACGGCAGTGAAGATAATGATGAAAAACAACTGCCAAGCAGGATATACAACAACTCTCTCTCCAACTTTCCTCTTGAAAAGTTTGAGACAATTTTCTGATAAATTCTTTTAAAGAATGCTACTAACTCAAGCTTTCCAATGCAAAAAGAATCACTCAATTCCGAGTTAATATGAGGAGTCAAAGAATTCTAAAACTGGCCTGAAAAATTGGAACAAGCTGTGTTCACGAACTTCGGAGGGCAAAAAGACCTATTTAGAAGCCGATTTTGAGGTGTCAAATATTGAACTAGCTTCTGCAACTATTTAGATGCGGCTCGTCGCTAGCTTCAATTTGAGTACTCACGGAGGCAAAACGGACTTCGTATGAGGAAGATATACCTGTTTTACCGAACAGTGCGCAAAACAGATTCCAATCCGAATTCAGGTACGAGATTTATTCTAGATAGATCCGATTTTTTTTCTTCTCTTTTTTTTCTCACGTTTTTTTTCTTTTTCTTCTCTCTCTTTTTCTTTTTTTCTTTCTTTTTTTCTCTCTTTTTTTTCTCTCTCTTTTTTCTCTCCCTCTTTCCAAGACAAACTAGATAAGATGCAGATTGGATCAGGTGAAGATGTGAATGACCTCAACTATGATTATGACAATGAACAGTGCATAGCACGTGGTGGAAATTAATAGATGGGATGGTGGACGGCGGAAGGGATAATGATGCAGCGGCGGCGTGACTAATGTGAACAGAACTCGAAACTCTAAAGGAACTAGACACTAAGACCAGCAACTCGACACGACGATGCAACCGATAATTCAACTATGCAAGCAATGAAAAGAAAATTGCAAAGGCTCAGACTGGCTTCGACCAAGGATGAATAGATCTAACTCTTTTTTGTGGCTTTTTCTTGTACAATAGGTAAGAAAGTAAATCTAATCTAGGAAAACTGGAAATTCTCACCGAGCAACCTGAAAACTGATACCACTTGATAGAGGCGGGGTGTCCCGATCTTTCGATGAGATGATAACTATCGATTTGGTGGAGACGACTTTGACGATCCAACTACAAACGTGCACGACGTTGCGCCTTAGCAATCGCTAAACCAACTCCGAGAGGTTATTGACCACGCCGGAGCACAATCAACCTGACCACGAAGGTCTATTCCTGCAAGCAATCGAAGAACAAGCAAGAATATGATAAAAGCAATCTGAATATTGCGAGTATATATGAAGTATTGATAAAGGTGGGGATCCGTAAGCGGTCTTGGTCTGGTCGTTGGACACAAACGAAGTACACGAAGTTGCAATGGCTAACTTTTAACTAAACAAATCCCCAGGAAAAGCTACTAGATGGATCTACTTATATAGGAGCAAGGGGTGGCGGCCAAGGAGGTGGGAGGACGTCCCAAGGCAGCCTAAAACTAAATCTAGGTCGTACAAGGCCAATGGGCCCAAGTGGAGGTGATGTAACACCTTTGGACTTGTAGTTTGACTCGGATTCTGCTGCAGCATCAGATTGTTTCGTCCACAACTCAACGCTCCGGACGAATTTTGAAGGTGATTCCAATTGGGTTGGAAAGTGCACGAAATCTAGTTTCCAACAAAAAAAGAATCACCCAATTCGGAGTCCGTATGAAAAACTTGTGTGCGTTTTGAGTCAGGTGTGTCTGTGCAGTCCGAATCTGAATCCAGAACGTGAGAGACTTGGACTCTATCTTCTCTTGGGCCAAAAGTGACGTGAGAGAACTTTTTGAACAGCAAATAAACATCTCTTTCTTCCTTATCTTCATATGTGGATTGTACAAATGTCCCATACACCTGCAATTAGACAAAACACAAAAGTGTGTGAAGTATTTTTGTTCTGGATAACATAAATAGATTATTGAATAGTTTGCACTAGAAATCACCTGACAAATATGCATATATGCAATATTTTTGGTCATATCCAAGGTAGTCATGTCCTCATCATAAGGTCTCATGTGCGGTCTCGTAGCTTGACTCGGAGAATGAGTCCTTTTGTGGCACCGTCTTCATGTAGTTGAAGAGGTTCATGCTCGTCGCCGTGGTCGAAGGGGATGGCCCTTGCTCGACCTTCTTATCGCCGTCTTGTTGTAGGAGGCCCATATGATGTGGCACCTCGTAGCTCGTCACCATGACCGAAGGGAATGTCCCATGCTCGTCCATCTTCCTTGGGGGGCTTCCTGAGATGGAAGTGTCGCCCTCGCTCGTAGGTGGTCGCCTTGTACTTGATGATGTCGATGTAGGCGAACTCATGGGAAGTAGGCGAAGATGCCGTACATCCAAAGGCGAAGATGCCGAAGTGGTTGGTGTAGCCGTAGCTCCGTCTTGGTGGTGCTTGTCTCGCAGTCTTCTCTTGTGCTCATGATGTTTGGACTTGGCGTGAAGTAGGGCTTGTTGGGACTTGTGCATTTTCTCTTGGTGAGCATCGTCATGATGATGTTAGCGTTGTTGCACTTGAGCTCGTAGTAGATGTCGTTCGTCGTCGTCATGCACATGTTGCTTGGAGGTGAATTTCCCTTCATGACGAGGTGGATCACGAACGTGATGGTGGTCGCCATGGAGATGTGGACGTGGACGACTTGCGCTTGCATCATTTTTGCACTCCGAGGACATGTGACTTGAACGTTGCCGCCTTGAGGATGATGAAGGGGAAGAACGGTTGATCAACAAGGTCCGAATCTCCTCCTTCCTTGCATCTTGCTCCTCCTTTTGTGTGGAAAGCTTGTTGTCGATGTAGTCCCTTTTCCTTGCTTCAGAGTGACGAATGTCGATGGAGAGGTTCTCGATGTGCTCTCGCAATCTTGATAGTGTGCCTTGCATTTGTAGTTGTAGATATTGACGCTTTGGTGACGTAGTTGTTCATGTTGTCGTATTTGTGGAAGACCGGAGATAAGATGCCTTTCCTATCCATCACAATACTCGAGCAAATATGAGTGGAGAAAGGAGAAGAAATATACCAAATGTACCTTGACCGATGTTGAAGATGGATCAATGATCACTCAATGGTGTAACAAGGAAATAGCACGGTTGGTACCAATTCTTGTCGGTTTCTCACACCTACACGAATAAGGCTTATAGTGGAGCTTGGTGAGGATAGTGGCACAAAAATTTGATGCAAAATGTTATCAAGAGTCAATAATGTTGAAGGAGATTCACAAATTTGCAAGCGAAACAGGTAGACCAATAGCAATATGTGGCACACAAAAACACACACACGGATAGATAAATGGGGTCGTGCAACCAAGGAATGGGCACAAAATGTGGAATCCACGGAAAACGCTCGTGTTGCACAACTCAAGAGAGATGCTAGCACGATTGCTCAAAAGGCGGATACGACATTGGTGCACAACCTATAAGATGCAAAATGTATGAGCTTTCTATCCCAAGTATGCTATGTGTATGATGTTCCGGTGCTATGATCCAAGATGATCGGATATGACAATGTGGTATGATGCTATGGCTATTACTTACAAGCTCTTTGCTCTCTTTTTCTTTTTCTTAAAAGCTTATTCTTTTTTTGGCCACTTTTGCACAATGCACAAACCAAGATAGCAATTGTATATATGCGGGAACAAACGTGAGACACAAGGGATGATATGATACCAATATGATATGGTATGTATGCAATGTATGGTGTAGATCACTAATGTGCACAAGTAACGTTGCCGGCAATACTCAAAGGCTAGTCTCGATAGGCAAGTGGCGCAAAATGGGCTAGGGGTTATCAATGCAATGGCAAGGGAATATACAATGGAGGGATACCATGATACCAAGATGATATGGAGGTTACCGTCCATGTCGATGATGAGTGGCTGTGATCTTGATGGAGATACCAAGATGATGGAGACTCATCCCTAAGTAGCCGAAACACCTTAGGAAACGGAAAAACCGCAAACTCAAAATCTCAAATGTCAAATGTCAAGATGGTGGTAGCGGGAATGAGGTGGTGGTTGTGGAAGCTCAATGGGATTGCGGAAATGCAATGATAGGTTTTGTGAGGAGGCAATGCGGAAATGAAGGTTAAGGTTGTGGACTATACACGGCGTCGGAGTTGGAAGCACGGTCCCTAAGTAGCCGAAACACCTTAGGAGACACAACTCACAACACAAACAAAATTGGGTAAGTGGAGGTGGTAGAAGTGTACGGTGGGTAAGCCTATGCGGAAATGGTGGTTGTGGTTGACGATGAAGCAACCTTCCCTAAGTAGCCTAGACACCTTAGGAGACTCAAATTACTCCTCAAGTAACAACTAATGCGATGGGGAACAAATTGGTTAGGTGGCGGAAGTCGGTGGTGGTGTAGCGGATGACGTGGTGGAAGCCCTAGGCAAAGATGCCAAAATTCACAAACTTTTATGGAGTCAAAAGATTATGGTAGTATTTTTGTGGGAAGGGGGATGTCAAGAGCTTCAAAGCGAGCTAAAGAACGTCAAAATCGGAGTTCGGATGAATTAGTTATGGCCGAAACAAGAATCAGCCGAAGTCTGAAACTACAGGTTGCAGACGTCCGGAAATGGACGGATGTCCGGTGGACGGACGTCCGGTCGGGTCGGAAATCCGCTAATTTCAGCTCGGGTTAGGGGTTCCGGTCGTCCGGTAAGGTCGGACGTCCGATGCTTCCTGCGGCTCGGGACGTCCGGTAAAATGACGATCGTCCGGTGTATCGGGGTCAACGCGAGATGCGAATTTCGGGACACAATTTTGGGCAGAAATTGGGTATTTTCGGGTCAAAATTGAGGAGATTCCGTGAATGAAAGATGGGGAAACTTGGGGAGATGCTAGATCCACTTGAAACCAAGCAAATCCATGGATCAAATCCAACAAAACTTCGTCAAACCAACAAATCACAAAAAAATTGGGGCTATTTTTGGTGGGGATTTTCGAAATTGGGGAAGAACACAACAAAATTAGGCTAGAAAACAATGAGGGGAGGCTGTGAAATCATGATCAACGTGGCTCATGATACCAAGATGATGTAGGGTAGGAACCCTAATCGGCCGATCTTTCACGAAAGGAGTGGATCCCGCGATGAACACGAAGAACATGAGGAGGGAAACGACGGGAAAATCACAAAGGGGACACAAGAGAACACTCAAACCAACAAGTATGATCACACATGCACTAGATCCGTGAACACAAAGGGAGATACAAGATCCAAAGTCAACAACGGATGATACAATAGGTAACCGGTCTTCTGCGTGAGGAGGTCTTGAATCCACGAGGGGATCTTCCCTTAGAGGGGTCTTGGATCCAAACGGATCTTCTCCGAAGAGGGGTCGCGGTCTCTCTCGTGGAGTAGATCCAATGTGGATGAGCAATGCTCTATCTCTGAAAATGAGGTAAACCAATCCTAATCCTCAAATGGTGCAGGTGGAGGAGTATATATAGTCTAGGTCCACGAAGGGGTAAGTGAGGGGTGAACGGGTACATGAGCCTCGGGCACGAAAACTGTGCGCAGACAGGTACCGGAGGTTCGCTGAGGACCGGTCGCTCGGTGGCTCACGGGCTGCCGGATGTCCGGTAGATGTCGGACGTCCGCTCGATCTGGCTCGGACGCTGGAGTGCCGGATTTCCGGAGGTGGCCGGTCGTCCGGTCGCCGGTCGTCCGCTGGCGTCGGACGTCCGCTCGTTTGGCTTGGGTGCGGGATCGCTGGTCGTTCGGTACGGGCCGGTCGTCCGGTGGGTCTTTAGGCATCGGACGTCCGGTCCCGACCAGTCGCCCGGTGGCTGGAGCTTCTTCCGCAGCTCTTATTCTTGCTCCTCACGCTTGGTGTCCTCGCCTTCTTGTCCATGGGCTTCCTGTTTGTTCGTGCTCATGCATAGCACACATGTTTGAGGTAGTAGCCATGTCTCACATGTGGAAAGTGACGATTCAGAGAGGAGCGAGTTCACCTTGTGTCCAATGGTGTATACTTGAGGTCTCGTCTTATGTTCACTTGGGGCTTGGAGAGTAGTCGGAGTGTACATGGGGATGAACGTGGGATGCTCCGCATCACACTGCAAGGAGCCTAAAAAAGAAACAGCAGCAGCTTCAAGCTGAACATGATCTGCTCAAGGACAGATGGACTAATGTCCTGGCAGCCGAAGAATACGGCCTCAAGCTCCCAGCCAGGAGTTACCTGAAGTGCAAACTGCTACCCTAGATTGATGAGGAGGCGCTAGAGCTCATACCTCACTCGTGCAACACGGCCGACCGACCACAGGGTGGTCGGGAGAATGCGGTAGGTCGACCACAACTTGGCCGGAATAAGGCAGCGATTCAAGCCGAACAGCAACCCGCCCCACCGCCACGTAAAAACATAAACAACACAGGTCGGGGTGATACATACGACCTTCGGCAGGACCTGGATAGTAAAGCAGGACATACCAGATCGATCTACAGATCGCGAGGACGTACCGCGACACGCGACGATGGCTATCTATTCGGAGGCGACAAACCTAGTCACGCCCGGGCCGAAAACCGCAGGCGGACTCCATCGGAGCTACGTCGTGATGCGGCCCGATATAGAGGCGCCGCACACCCTCTTTGCTTCACTGATGGAGTAATGGGTCACGAGTTCCCAGAAGGGTTTAAACCCGTAAACATTGAATCATACGACGGAACAACAGATCCCACGGTGTGGATTGAGGATTTCCTTCTCCATATCCACATGGCCCGTGGAGACGACCTTCATGCCATCAAATACCTCCCATTAAAACTCAAAGGACCAGCTCGGCACTGGTTAAACAGTCTGCCTGAAAACTCAATCGGCAGCTGGGAGGAGTTAGAAGATGCCTTCTGCGATAACTTTCAAGGTACATATGTTCGGCCACTGGATGCCGATGACTTAAGTCACATTGTCCAGCAGCTCGGAGAGTCCGCCAGAAAGCTCTGGACTAGGTTTTTAGTTAAAAAGAACCAAATTGTTGACTGTGCGGACGTGGAAGCCCTCGCGGCCTTCAAACACAACATCCAGGATGAGTGGCTTGCCCGCCACCTCGGTTAGGAAAACCAAAGTCTATGTCAGCCCTTACCGCTCTGATGACCCAGTTTTGCACGGGAGAAGGCAACTGGCTCGCCCGTAGAAGCAATAGCGCCAGCGATCCGGGCACCTCCGAAGTGCGGGGCGGTAATGGAAAGCCACACCGCAATAAAAAAACAAACGTCACAACAATAATGAGGGCACACACGTCATGACGGTCAACACTGGATTTAGCGGCCCCAAACCCGGCCAACGGAAAAAGCCATTTACGGCAAACAAAGACGGACCATCCAATTTAGACAAAATATTGGATAGGCCCTGCCAGATCCATGGCCATCCCAATAAACCAGCTAATCACACCAACAAAAGTTGTTGGGTCTTCAAATAGGCCAGCAAGCCAAATGTCGAACACATGGGGAAGAGGCCGCCCGACGATAGCAACGACGAACAGGCTCACCAACCGAACAACGGGGATCAGAAGCAGTTTCCCCCCAACGCAAAAACAGTAAACATGGTATACGTGACACGCACCCCTAGAGGTGAGTGCACGGAACACTCCCTCCATACAGGAGATCATACTACGGCTACCTCAGCCGAACTATGCAGTGGCCTTATCACGCCGCATACCATGTCGGCCATCATGCCGCCGGTCTCCATTCAACATGACCGATCAATGTCCATATTGGACTAGCAATTCGGCTTCCACCGTTTGCCTAATATGCCCTCGAAGTGGGTACCGCGCATACATAATTATGCACTTGAAATACCCTGGGCATCGGTGGAAGCATAATGAGGGTGGCACTGCAATCCCCCTACTTTTCTAACTGCCCTTTTCCTTTTTACTATTCCCTCTACAGGTAGCTCAAGGGCCGGTCACCCCGAGGACTCTACCAGGGTTCGGGTTCGTACAATCACCCAAGGGTTATTCCTGTCAACGAATCCCTTAACCGAGGACAGGCAGCGCAGACGTGCGACAGGAGGTCCAAAATAACTCTTTGTAGACCGCACTCTCTATTCTGAGCCTGTAAAGTGCCTTTTTCCTCAGCCTTCGTGATGAGGACATCAATACAATTGTTACACCCACAGCCCCTGCTGCTATACATACTGGACCAATTACTAGAGCTCGTGCACGCCAACTAAATTACCAGGTACTTTCGTTTCTTGGTAATGATTCTAATGTTCATGAGAATATGATGCTGCCTAAATTGGATACATTTGTTTTGCTTACAAATGAAGGGCCTAGCTTGGAGAAGGATGAACGTTGGAGCAAGAACAAGCATGGAGATGATGGCATGTGCAAGGGAAACAAGAACGGAGTTACAAGTGATGATTTCAGGACTTTGAAGCCACCATAATGGGTGCATGAAGCCTTGGACGAAATATACAAGATGCCACTTCATAAATTTCGTCCCGAGGCTATTTTAGGTGCTGCGTCACCTTATTATTGGGCCAGGCCCATGTAATTTCGAAATACATAAGTATAGGCTATTTTTAGAGTCCGTATGTGTGGGGAAACAAGAGATAGGGTTGATTTCGGACCCCTCCACCAAGGGCCACGAAATTCCCCCCCTCTTCCTCCATATATACAGCCCTTAGGGCATCGTTTAGACTTTGGGTTTTGTTTAGATTAAAAGTTCGCCATAGCTGCAACTTCGCGTACTTCGTTTGTGTTCAACGACCAGACAAAGGCGTCACAGAACCCCACCTTGATCAATAAAGCTTTCATCTTATATTCGCAATATCCAGATTGCAATCTCAGTTTCTTGCTTCTTCTTCGTTTGCTCGCAGGAAACAGACCCTCGTGGTCAGGTTAATCGTGCTCCGGCGTGGTCAATAACCTCTCGGAGTTGGTTTAGCGATTGCTAAGGCGCGACGTCCTCGCACGTTCGTAGTCGGATCGTCAAAGTCGACTTCCACCAAAGCGATATCCATCATCTCATCGAAAGACGGGACACCTTTGCCTCTATCAGAGGGATAGCATATTTGTTGTCGTGGATAGATTCTCGAAAATGGCACACTTTATACCATGTCATAAAAGCGATGATGCTGTTAATGTTGCTGATTTGTTCTTTCGTGAAATTATTCGCTTGCATGGTGTGCCAAATACTATTGTTTCAGATCGTGATACTAAATTTCTTAGCCACTTTTGGAGATGTTTATGGGCTAAGTTGGGGACTAAACTGCTTTTTAGTACTACTTGTCACCCCCAAACTGATGGACAAACTGAAGTAGTCAATAGAACGTTGTCTACTATGCTTAGGGCTGTTTTGAAGAATTATAAGAAAATGTGGGAGGAATGCTTGCCTCATATTGAATTTGCTTATAATCATTCATTGCATTCTACTACTAAGATGTGCCCTTTTGAAGTTGTGTATGGTTTCCTACCTCGTGCACCTATTGATTTGTTGCCTCTTCCATCTTCGGAGAAGGTTAATTTTGATGCTAAACAACGTGCTGAATTGATTTTAAAAATGCATGAGTTAACTAAGGAAAACATTGAGCGCATGAATGCTAAATATAAACTTGCTGGAGATAAGGGTAGAAAACATGTTGTGTTTGCACCTGGAGATCTTGTTTGGTTACATTTGCGTAAGGATAGATTTCCTGATTTGCGCAAATCAAAGTTAATGCCACGTGCTGATGGTCCCTTTAAGGTGTTAGAGAAAATAAATGATAATGCATATAAACTTGAGCTGCCTGCAGATTTTGGGGTTAGTCCCACTTTTAACATTGCAGATTTGAAGCCTTATTTGGGTGAGGAAGATGCACTTCCGTCGAGGACGACTTCATTTCAAGAAGGGGAGGATGATGAGGACATCAATACAATTGTTACACCCACAGCCCCTGCTGCTATACATACTGGACCAATTACTAGAGCTCGTGCACGCCAACTAAATTACCAGGTACTTTCGTTTCTTGGTAATGATTCTAATGTTCATGAGAATATGATGCTGCCTAAATTGGATACATTTGTTTTGCTTACAAATGAAGGGCCTAGCTTGGAGAAGGATGAACATTGGAGCAAGAACAAGCATGGAGATGATGGCATGCGCAAGGGAAATAAGAACGGAGTTACAAGTGATGATTTCAGGACTTTGAAGCCACCATAATGGGTGCATGAAGCCTTGGACGAAATATACAAGATGCCACTTCATAAATTTCGTCCCGAGGCTATTTCAGGTGCTGCGTCACCTTATTATTGGGCCAGGCCCATGTAATTTCGAAATACATAAGTATAGGCTATTTTTAGAGTTCGTATGTGTGGGGAAACAAGAGATAGGGTTGATTTCGGACCCCTCCACCAAGGGCCACGAAATTCCCCCCCTCTTCCTCCATATATACAGCCCTTAGGGCATCGTTTAGACTTTGGGTTTTGTTTAGATTAAAAGTTCGCCATAGCTGCAACTTCGCGCACTTCGTTTGTGTTCAACGACCAGACAAAGGCGTCACAGAATCCCACCTTGATCAATGAAGCTTTCATCTTATATTCGCAATATCCAGATTGCAATCTTAGTTTCTTGCTTGTTCTTCGTTTGCTCGCAGGAAACAGACCCTCGTGGTCAGGTTGATCGTGCTCCGGCGTGGTCAATAACCTCTCGGAATTGGTTTAGCGATTGCTAAGGTGCGACGTCCTCGCACGTTCGTAGTCGGATCGTCAAAGTCGACTTCCACCAAAGCGATATCCATCATCTCATCGAAAGACGGGACACCTCCGCCTCTATCAAGAAATCACCTGACAAATATGCATATATGCAATATTTTTGGTCATATCCAAGGTAGTCATGTCCTCATCATCCTCCCCTTCTTGAAAATAAAGCCGTCCTCGGCGTTGCTTAATCTGAAATGTGGCTAACAAAAGAGACAAGGTGTACATGTTGTATATGTATATGTCATCCATTTTTACTTCCCTTGATTTTTTCATATATGACACATGAATAGATGAGTAACTTGCATAGTTCATAAAATCTAAAGCCAAAAAATTAGCACAAGAAGTAGAAGGCATGAAAATATTGCAACTCAGTTTGCACATATAAGTGAAGCTCTTATTCATTTCAAAAGATTGACAATGTTCATCATCAAACCATCCCAACATTGGTAAATAAACCTTACTTGCATCAAATTTACATGCTACAACATGCTTAAATAAGCAAACATGCAATAAGTCATTCAACACAGAATCATCACCAAGATTAGAGGTCATATTAAAATGATTAAACATTGGTTCTTTTGCATCAATAGTTAATTCAATGGGTGCACTCAAAATTGTTGGTATTTCAGTTGTTTGATCACATGGCAAAGTCAAATTATCAACGTAGTCCTCTAAAATAGGTGGTGTGATCAAAGTAGTGGGTAGCTCATCAGATGGTGCATTCAAATTGACAAGACATTCATCATTCTCATGTAGAGATGGAAGATCAGTACCTTTGTCATTACCTCTTATGATCAACTCAGATGATGTAGCCACTCTTGGGGGCGATGTGTCACATGGTGGAGGTGATGTAGTCCTGACAACAACGGATGTGGTTGTCATAGTATGCCTAGTAGTTGAAGGAACAATCATATCAACTCTTGGAATGTGCACCGTGCGCTTGTTCTCCTCGTGGCCAACACGTCGTTTTATTTCCTGTTCAGCTTTGCAAGCAAGATGAAACAAATGGTCCATAGGATAACACTCTTCATGAATTAGTATCTCTTGAATATCACGGTTTAATCCTCCCCAAAATCTATCCATAAAATCATCTTCACTTTCTTCTAAAGAGGAATGCAACAAGGTAGTTTGTAAATCATCATAATATTTTGTTACAGTTTCACTACCTTGTTTTAAGTGTTGGAACTTCTTAATCATGTCACGAGTATAATAAGCAGGGACGAAAGTATGTCGCATGGCAAGTTTCAAATCATCCCAAGTAGTAGGTATATAATCAGGGTGTAACCGACAATATTCACTCCACCAAACCAAAGCATAACCAGTGAAAGAACCAACCGCAACCTTAACCTTTTTATGTTCATCGAAATTATGGGAAGCAAATATATTTTTTATGTCGAACTCCCATTCAATATATAAAGCAGGTTTAAAACGGCCATTAAATGGTGGTATAGATACATTAACCTGATCATGTGCATTTGGATGTTTGTGCACCTCTCCTGACGGTTGTGGTATTTGCAAAGGTGGTGGCACGTCTCCCGCGATCGACAAAGCCCATGAATTGACTCTGGATCCTGTCATGATTAGTAGAACAAGAAACAAAACCCAAAAATAATGTTCCTATAACTACTAGGATGTGGTGGTAAAACGCTCACAGTAAAGCAAATATCAATGTCTTACAAGTTCTTACCATGCAGCAGGCGGTGATCGGCAACCAGCGGTGTCAAGTAACTCCGAATATTGAGTAAAGCGATTGCCAGGGGAGCGTACGTATACACGGTGTAGAAATATGTGGAGCTGGGTTGGCTATATATGGTAGCAAAAGATTAGCAATAATCAATTCAAAGATGCAATGTTGAATAAACGCTCAACGACGGTACTGTGCTGGTCCTAGGCAAGAACGGACTAGAGACGCGAGCCTAGAACACTAATGAGGTCACGGCGTGATGAGGACATCAATACAATTGTTACACCCACAGCCCCTGCTGCTATACATACTGGACCAATTACTAGAGCTCGTGCACGCCAATTAAATTACCAGGTACTTTCGTTTCTTGGTAATGATTCTAATGTTCATGAGAATATGATGCTGCCTAAATTGGATACATTTGTTTTGCTTACAAATGAAGGGCCTAGCTTGGAGAAGGATGAACATTGGAGCAAGAACAAGCATGGAGATGATGGCATGCGCAAGGGAAACAAGAACGGAGTGACAAGTGATGATTTCAGGACTTTGAAGCCACCATAATGGGTGCATGAAGCCTTGGACGAAATATACAAGATGCCACTTCATAAATTTCGTCCCGAGGCTATTTTAGGTGCTGCGTCACCTTATTATTGGGCCAGGCCCATGTAATTTCGAAATACATAAGTATAGGCTATTTTTAGAGTCCGTATGTGTGGGGAAATAAGAGATAGGGTTGATTTCGGACCCCTCCACCAAGGGCCACGAAATTCCCCCTCTTCCTCCATATATACAGCCCTTAGGGCATCGTTTAGACTTTGGGTTTTGTTTAGATTAAAAGTTCGCCATAGCTGCAACTTCGCGTACTTCGTTTGTGTTCAACGACCAGACAAAGGCGTCACAGAACCCCACCTTGATCAATAAAGCTTTCATCTTATATTCGCAATATCCAGATTGCAATCTTAGTTTCTTGCTTGTTCTTCGTTTGCTCGCAGGAAACAGACCCTCGTGGTCAGGTTGATCGTGCTCCGGCGTGGTCAATAACCTCTTGGAGTTGGTTTAGCGATTGCTAAGGCGCGACGTCCTCGCACGTTCGTAGTCGGATCGTCAAAGTCGACTTCCACCAAAGCGATATCCATCATCTCATCGAAAGACGGGACACCTTGGCCTCTATCACTTCGACCCTTGGCATGTCAAATAGCCAGAGTCACGGCTTTGTTATCTATATAATAATTGGCATATCACTCAGCTCCTAGTAAAAGCAACCAGTGTCCTGTATTGACTTTTTCCTAATCGATCCGAATTTTTGCTCCCATGGTTGTTTTACACACACCTCGGCATAACCCGCCAGGGGCTCGGTATGGGAACAAATGAGTTGCCAGCAAGTCCGAATAACTTTATAGCGTACTTCGGCGTCGTGAGTTTGGCCTTATATGCATCAGCTCCGAATCATGTCTTGGGTCAATAATTGGGCTGCCCGGCTCCTGTGCTTGCTACCCTATGTTCCGCTCTATCGGCTAGGGTAGTAAAGGGAGAACTACTGTGATTGTGCTTCTGGTTCATCTGGTCAAGCACCTCAGTAGAGAAAGCCGAAAATTGACTGTCATGATGCGGCGAGAGCTGGTCAACCACTCGACGACTTATTGGAATCTTTAGCGATTCTCTCCATGTCATATGAAGGATCTTTTTCAGATCATTTTTTCAATGCATCTTACTAAAAATAAGCCGTGTATATACCAGGGGCTAATATCGTAGACCCACCATAAAACTCCTATGGCTAAGTGAAAGTGTTAACGCCATATAGTCTGATTGCCTGGTTCGCCGCATTGTCACCTCCTTCATGGACCAAGACGTTGGGTTAAGAGTGATCAAATGCTTTCCCGAACACCCCGTACTTCCTACGAGGGGGCTGAAGCCGACGACTAGAAAACTTTCAGATTATATAAAAACGGTCGCACAGGAGGAACAAAAGCTTTCAAGCAAAACATAAAATAGATTAAATATAAAATTGTCTTTACAATTCCCATACACCTCACTTGAATATTATGTCTTTTGAGCATTGACCCTCTATCAAGCGGGCGGCCTCTAAGACGTCCTCAGAATAATGCTTCGGTGCGTGATGGTCCTTGCCCTTGGGTGGACTCTTCACTGCAACATCGATGGCCTTCATCTTCCCCCAGTATGTCTTGACACGGGCAAAGGCCATCCGTGCACCCTCAATGCACGCCGACCGCTTAACAGCGTTGATACATGGCGCCGCATCAACAAGCCGCCGCACCAAGCCGAAGTAGCTATTCGGAATAGGCTCAGTCGGCCACAGCCAGATTATGACGTTCTTCATGACGGCGCTAGATATCCTATGAAGCTCGGCCCATTGGGACATCTGTTCATTCAACAACAGAGGGCGTTTTGATGCACTAAACTGCGACAGAAAAGCTTCTCCGTTTCATATCCCTCTTGCGCCTGGTAAAACAGCGCCGCATCGGAAGAACTCTTCGGCAGGTCCAAAAATGTGTTGGAGAGCTCCACACTTGGTTAAGCTGAGCATAATTCGGATCGCCGAACTTAGTCTGTAATAAAAAGGGCTTACCAGCCGCAATCTCCCCAGCTTGCCGGATCTCCTCACGGCCGCTCTAGATTCGGACCGCTCTTCTTTCACCTCTCGCAAGGCCTTGTCAAGATCAGCCGTTTTGGCTTTATTCGCCTTCTCAAGGAATTCACAACTGCCAGTAGCATTCTTTAGTTCGAGCGGCATCGCGGATATTTTCCCCGCGTCTTGGTGCCGAGCAGCTCGTTCGGCCTTTAACTCGGCCGATGCCTTTTCGGCAGCCGCATTACTAAACCGGGCTTGCTCCTTAGCCTGGGCCAGCTCCGCCCGAAGAATCTCAACGGCGGCGGTACTATCTGCAACCATATATATATATATCCCAGTATGCAATTTTCAGTGTCACGCTTATATTACAGACAAGTATGTATAAGGACTGCTCCGAATACATACCTTGTGACTCGTTAAGACGCCAATTGACTAATGCAATGTCATCCCTTGCCACATCAAGCTTCCGCTGCAGCTCGACAATATCCGTAGTCCAGGCAGTCGTCGGGAGAGAAACAACATGTGTTCCAATTAATCGGGTCAGTCCCTGGGCATTTCTTTTGATCCTCTGATTGTCTCCCTCGGGAAACCAATCAGAGTCTTAGGGGCTACTATCTATACACAGGTGTATTTCATGAATAAAACACAACTGAACATATTATAGCACAAACCTCAAAACCTCTTAGTAGGCCCACAAAGGCCTCATTCAATCCGCGCTTCATGGACAGGACCTTTTCAACCATCATGCCCATCAAGGTACGATGTTCCTCTAAGACGGACGCCTGCTGCAGCATGTTAGTCAGTATATCCGGTGCCTTTGGATCTCCGGAGGCTGCCATAGGAGTACGGCCACCCATTGAAGGGATCCGTTTATTTGTATCCAGTTGTAGACCGGATTGTTCGGGGCCTTCATTACTAGTCCCCGGACCCTGGGCCACCGAAGTATCACCTTCGGGTACTATCTTCATTGTCCCTCGCACCGCTTGTTGGTCTGAGGAGACCCTCCACGTCGACACCTCGAAGCCGTCCGCCCTATGGGGCGGAGAGGCCGGTGGAGGCATCTCGCTTTCCATCATCTCTGGGAGAAGGTCCCCCGAGGAAGTGTTGAAGAAGACTGCGTGCCGAACTGTAAAAGAAATTCTAGGCATCGCAAGAAAAAGAACGGTATAGGTCTAAAACATCCTTGTTTACTTACGATTTGGCCTGAGGTTTGTCTTCATCATGAGACTACGCGCCGATGTCCTCCAAGCCTGAGCTGCCCGACAAAGGCATCTTGCCTCGCTTAGGAGCCTTTTCCTCCCAATCTTCGGAGGCGGCCCTTTTCTTTCCATGGGGGGAAGAGGCGTTGACCTCCCCCTCATTTTTGTCTTCGGACGATGGGATCTCGATTCCTCCGGACACAATGTCTGATGCACCTTCGGGATGGAGGCCATCTTTGGTCCTCTCCGCCTTGCCCCCCTTCGCAGGCGTCTGGTATGGTACCAGGGCCAGCATCCTTGTTAAAACAGGATTCGCTGGGCCTTCGGGGAGGGGAGGCGAACACATGATTAGTTTCGCTTTCTTTATCTAGCCCTGGAAGAAGATAGTTTGCTCAATACCATATTACTGTATGCGTAACTACAAAGTGTTCGGAAGGCAAGTGCTTACCTGGGTATCCGGATAGTAGCAGTCAAGGCCAGCGTCCTCAGTAGTGTCCGACCAATGTTTTCGCTTCCCGAAAAACAGCTTCCACATCCCTTTGTGCATAGTGCCAAAGAAGTGTTGGAGGGTTCGTGGTCCTTCCTGATTAAGCTCCCACATGCGGCGAGACCTGCGCTGGCATGGCAGGATTTGGCGAACTAGCATCACTTGAATCATGTTGACAAGATCGATGTCTCTCTCAAGGAGGGTTCAGATGCGGTTCTGTAGAGTTTGCACTTCATCAACTGATCCCCAGTTCAGCCCCTTGTTAATCCATGATGCAAGATGTGGCGGAGGGCCGGAACGGAACGCATGTATAGCTGCCCACTTGGTGCTACGGGGTTCCGTGACATAAAACCACTCTCGCTACCATTGGTTGGAGGTTTCGGTGAAAGAGCTTTTTTCCCAAAGAGTGTTTGATAGAGGCGAGGGTCCCGATCTTTCGATGAGATGATAACTATCGATTTGGTGGAGACGACTTTGACGATCCAACTACAAACGTGCACGACGTTGCGCCTTAGCAATCGCTAAACCAATCTCCTGAGGTTACTGACGATGCTGGAAGCACGGTCAGCCTGACCACGAAGGTCTATTCCTGCAAGCAATCGAAGAACGAGCAAGAATATGATAAAGCAATCTGAATATTGCAAATATATATGAAGTATTGATAATGGTGGGGATCCGGAAGCGGTCTTGGTCTGGTCGTTGGACACAAACAAAGTACACGAAGTTGCAATGGCTAACTTTTAACTAAACAAATCCCCCAGGAAAAAGCTACTAGATGGATGTACTTATATAGGAGCAAGGGGTGGCGGCCAAGGAGGTGGGAGGACGTCCCAAGCCAGCCTAAAACTAACCCTAGGTCGTACAAGGCTTATGGGCCCAAGTGGAGGTGATGCAACACCTTTGGGCTTGTAGTTTGACTCGGATTCTGCTGCAACGTCAGATTGTTTCGTCCGTAACTCAACGCTCCGGACAAATTTGAAGGTGAATCCAATTGGGATGGAAAGAGCACGAAATCTAGTTTCCAACAAAAAAAGAATCACCCAATTCGGAGTCCGTATGAAAAAGTTGTTGGCGTTTTGAGTCAGGTATGTCTGTGCAGTCCGAATCTGAATCCAGAACGTGAGAGACTTGGACTCTATCTTCTCTTGGCCCAAAAGTGACGTGAGAGGACTTTTTGAACACAACCTAAACTTCTCCTTTTCCCTAATCTTCATATGTGGATTGTACAAATGTCCCATACACCTACAATTAGACAAAACACAAAAGTGTGTGAAGTATTTTTGTTCTGGATAACATAAATAGATTATTGAATAGTTTGCATTAGAAATCACCTGACAAATATGCATGTATGCAATATTTTTGGTCGTATCCAAGGTAGTCATGTCTTCATGAATTATTATCTCTTGAATATCACGGTTTAATCCTCCCCAAAATCTATCCATAAAATCATCTTCACTTTCTTCTAAAGAGGAGTGCAACAAGGTAGTATGTAAATCATCATAATATTTTGTTACAGTTTCACTACCTTGTTTTAAGTGTTGCAACTTCTTAATCATGTCACGAGTATAATAAGCAGGGACGAAAGTATGTCGCATGGCAAGTTTCAAATCATCCCAAGTAGTAGGTATATAATCAGGGTGTAACCGACAATATTCACTCCACCAAACCAAAGCATAACCAGTGAAAGAACCAACCGCAACCTTAACCTTTGTATGTTCATCGAAATTATGGGAAGCAAATATATTTTTTATGTCGAACTCCCATTCAATATATAAAGCGGGTTTAAAACGGCCATTAAATGGTGGTATATATACATTAACCTGATCATGTGCATTTGGATGTTTGTGCACCTCTCGTGACGGTTGTGGTATTTGCAAAGGTGGTGGCACGTCTCCCGCGATCGACAAAGCCCATGAATTGACTCTGGATCCTGTCATGATTAGTAGAACAAGAAACAAAACCCAAAAATAATGTTCCTATAACTACTAGGATGTGGTGGTAAAATGCTCACAGTAAAGCAAATATCAATGTCTTACAAGTTCTTACCATGCAGCAGGCGGTGATCGGCAACCAGCGGTGTCAAGTAACTCTGAATATTGAGTAAAGCGATTGCCAGGGGAGCATACGTATACATGATGTAGAAATATGTGGAGCTGGGTTGGCTATATATGATAGCAAAAGATTAGCAATAATCAATTCAAAGATGCAATGTTGAATAAACGCTCAACGACGGTACTGTGTTGGTCCTAGGCTAGACCGGACTAGAGACGCGAGCCTAGAACACTAATGAGGTCACGGTGTAGCACAACTAGCATCAATGAAGGATACTAAGTAGCTCTTGACAGCAAGATATAAGTGAAGATCACAACGGCAGTGAAGATAATGATGAAAAACAACTGCCAAGCAGGATATACAACAACTCTCTCTCCAACTTTCCTCTTGAAAAGTTTGAGACAATTTTCTGATAAATTCTTTCAAAGAATGCTACTAACTCAAGCTTTCCAATGCAAAAAGAATCACTCAATGATGAGGACATGACTACCTTGGATATGACCAAAAATATTGCATATATGCATATTTTTCAGGTGATTTCTAGTGCAAACTATTCAATAATCTATTTATGTTATCCAGAACAAAAATACTTCACACACTTTTGTGTTTTGTCTAATTGCAGGTCTATGGGACATTTGTACAATCCACATATGAAGATAAGGAAGAAAGAGATGTTTATTTGCTGTCCAAAAAGTTCTCTCACGTCACTTTTGGCCCAAGAGAAAATAGAGTCCAAGTCTCTCACGTTCTGGATTCAGATTCGGACTGCACAGGCATACCTGACTCAAAACGCACACAAGTTTTTCATACGGACTCCGAATTGGGTGATTCTTTTTTTGTTGGAAACTAGATTTCGTGCACTTTCCAACCCAATTGGAATCACCTTCAAATTCGTCCGAAGCATTGAGTTGTGGACGAAACAATCTGATGCTGCAGCAGAATCCGAGTCAAACTACAAGTCCAAAGGTGTTACATCACCTCCACTTGGGCCCATGAGCCTTGTACGACCTAGGGTTAGTTTTAGGCTGCCTTAGGACGTCCTCCCACCTCCTTGGCCGCCACCCCTTGCTCCTATATAAGTAGATCCATCTAGTAGCTTTTTTCCTTGGGATTTGTTTAGTTAAAAGTTAGCCATTGCAACTTCGTGTACTTCGTTTGTGTCCAACGACCAGACCAAGACCGCTTCCGGATCCCCACCATTATCAATACTTCATATATATATTTGCAATATTCAGATTGCTTTATCATATTCTTGCTCGTTCTTCGATTGCTTGCAGGAATAGACCTTCGTGGTCAGGCTGACCGTGCTTCCAGCATCGTCAGTAACCTCTGGAGATTGGTTTAGCGATTGCTAAGGCGCAACGTCATGCACGTTTGTAGTCGGATTGTCAAAGTCGTCTCCACCAAATCGATAGTTATCATCTCATCGAAAGATCGGGACACCCCGCCTCTATCAAGTGGTATCAGTTTTTAGGTTGCTCGGTGAGAATTTCCAGTTTTCCTAGATTAGATTTATTTTCTTACCTATTGTCCAAGAAAAAGCCACAAAAACGAGTTAGATCTATTCATCCTTGGTCCAAGCCAGTCTGAGCCTTTGCAATTTTCTTTTCATTGCTTGCATAGTTGAATTATCAGTTGCATCGTCGTGTCGAGTTGCTGGTCTTAGTGTCTAGTTCATTTAGAGTTTCGAGTTCTGTTCACATTAGTCACGCCACCGCTGCATCATTATCTCTTTCGCTGTCCACCACCCATCCATCAATTTCCACCACGTGCTACGGACCATTCATTGTCATAATAATAGTTGAGATCGTTCACATCTTCACTTGATCCAATCTGCATCTTATCTAGTTTGTTTCGGAAAGAGGGAGAAAAAAAGAGAGAGAAAAACGAGAAATAAAAGGAGAAAAAAAGTCAGAGAGAAAAAAAGGAGAGAAAGAAAAAAAAAGTGTGAGGAAAAAAAAGAGAAAAAAAAAACAAAAAAATCCGCACAAACTTTTTCAGAGGAAAGTTGGAGACAAAGTTGTTGATATATCCTGCTTGGCTGTTGTTTCACCTCATTATCTTTACTGCCGTTGTGATCTTCACTTATATCTTGCTGTCCAGAGCTACTTAGTATCCTTCATTGATGCTAGTTGTGCTACGACGTGACCTTATTAGTGTTCTAGGCTCGCGTCTCTAGTCCGGTCTAGCCTAGGACCAGCACAGTACCGTCGTTGAGCGTTTATTCAACATTGCATCTTTGAATTGATTATTGCTAATCTTTTGCTACCATATATAGCCAACCCAGCTCCACATATTTCTACACCGTGTATACGTACGCTCCCCTGGCAATCGCTTTACTCAATATTCGGAGTTACTTGACACCGCTGGTTGCCGATCACCGCCTGCTGCATGGTAAGAACTTGTAAGACATTGATATTTGCTTTACTGTGAGCGTTTTACCACCACATCCTAGTAGTTATAGGAACATTATTTTTGGGTTTTGTTTCTTGTTCTACTAATCATGACAGGATCCAGAGTCAATTCATGGGCTTTGTCGATCGCGGGAGACGTGCCACCACCTTTGCAAATACCACAACCGTCAGGAGAGGTGCACAAACATCCAAATGCACATGATCAGGTTAATGTATCTATACCACCATTTAATGGCCGTTTTAAACCTGCTTTATATATTGAATGGGAGTTCGACATAAAAAATATATTTGCTTCCCATAATTTCGATGAACATAAAAAGGTTAAGGTTGCGGTTGGTTCTTTCACTGGTTATGCTTTGGTTTGGTGGAGTGAATATTGTCGGTTACACCCTGATTATATACCTACTACTTGGGATGATTTGAAACTTGCCATGCGACATACTTTCGTCCCTGCTTATTATACTCGTGACATGATTAAGAAGTTCCAACACTTAAAACAAGGTAGTGAAACTGTAACAAAATATTATGATGATTTACAAACTACCTTGTTGCATTCCTCTTTAGAAGAAAGTGAAGATGATTTTATGGATAGATTTTGGGGAGGATTAAACCGTGATATTCAAGAGATACTAATTCATGAAGAGTGTTATCCTATGGACCATTTGTTTCATCTTGCTTGCAAAGCTGAACAGGAAATAAAACGACGTGTTGGCCACGAGGAGAACAAGCGCACGGTGCACATTCCTAGAGTTGATATGATTGTTCCTTCAACTACTAGGCATACTATGACAACCACATCCGTTGTTGTCAGGACTACATCACCTCCACCATGTGACACATCGCCCCCGAGAGTGGCTACATCATCTGAGTTGATCATAAGAGGTAATGACAAAGGTACTGATCTGCCATCTCTACATGAGAATGATGAATGCCTTGTCAATTTGAATGCACCATCTGATGAGCTACCCACTACTTTGATCACACCACCTATTTTAGAGGACTACGTTGATAATTTGACTTTGCCATGTGATCAAACAACTGAAATACCAACAATTTTGAGTGCACCCATTGAATTAACTATTGATGCAAAAGAACCAATGTTTAATCATTTTGATATGACCTCTAATCTTGGTGATGATTCTGTGTTGAATGACTTATTGCATGTTTGCTTATTTAAGCATGTTGTAGCATGTAAATTTGATGCAAGTAAGGTTTATTCACCAATGTTGGGATGGTTTAATAATGAACATTGTCAATCTTTTGAAATGAATAAGAGCTTCACTTATATGTGCAAACTGAGTTGCAATATTTTCATGCCTTCTACTTCTTGTGCTAATTTTTTGGCTTTAGATTTTATGAACTATGCAAGTTACTCATCTATTCATGTGTCATATATGCAAAAATCAAGGGAAGTAAAAATGGATGACATATACATATACAACATGTACACCTTGTCTCTTTTGTTAGACACATTTCAGATTAAGCAACGCCGAGGACGGCTTTATTTTCAAGAAGGGGAGGATGATGAGGACATGACTACCTTGGATATGACCAAAAATATTGCATATATGCATATTTGTCAGGTGATTTCTAGTGCAAACTATTCAATAATCTATTTATGTTATCCAGAACAAAAATACTTCACACACTTTTGTGTTTTGTCTAATTGCAGGTGTATGGGTCATTTGTACAATCCACATATGAAGATAAGGAAGAAAGAGATGTTTATTTGCTGTCCAAAAAGTTCTCTCACGTCACTTTTGGCCCAAGAGAAGATAGAGTCCAAGTCTCTCACGTTCTGGATTCAGATTCGGACTGCACAGACATACCTGACTCAAAACGCACACAAGTTTTTCATACGGACTCCGAATTGGGTGATTTTTTTTTGTTGGAAACTAGATTTCGTGCACTTTCCAACCCAATTGGAATCACATTCAAATTCGTCCGGAGCGTTGAGTTGTGGACGAAACAATCTGATGCTGCAGCAGAATCCGAGTCAAACTACAAGTCCAAAGGTGTTACATCACCTCCACTTGGGCCCATTGGCCTTGTACGACCTAGATTTAGTTTTAGGCTGCCTTGGGACGTCCTCCCACCTCCTTGGCCGCCACCCCTTGCTCCTATATAAGTAGATCCATCTAGTAGCTTTTCCTTGGGATTTGTTTAGTTAAAAGTTAGCCATTGCAACTTCGTGTACTTCGTTTGTGTCCAACGACCAGACCAAGACCGCTTACGGATCCCCACCATTATCAATACTTCATATATATTCGCAATATTCAGATTGCTTTATCATATTCTTGCTCGTTCTTCGATTGCTTGCAGGAATAGACCTTCGTGGTCAGGCTGACCGTGCTTCCAGCATCGTCAGTAACCTCTCGGAGTTGGTTTAGCGATTGCTAAGGCGCAACGTCGTGCACGTTTGTAGTCGGATCGTCAAAGTCGTCTCCACCAAATCGATAGTTATCATCTCATCGAAAGATCGGGACACCCTCGCCTCTATCATTGTAGCATGTAAATTTGATGCAAGTAAGGTTTATTCGCCAATGTTGGGATGGTTTAATGATGAACATTGTCAATCTTTTGAAATGAATAAGAGCTTCACTTATATGTGCAAACTGAGTTGCAATATTTTCATGCCTCCTACTTCTTGTGCTAATTTTTTGGCTTTAGATTTTATGAACTATGCAAGTTACTCATCTATTCATGTGTCATATATGCAAAAATCAAGGGAAGTAAAAATGGATGACATATACATATACAACATATACACCTTGTCTCTTTTGTTAGCCACATTTCAGATTAAGCAACGCCGAGGACGGCTTTATTTTCAAGAAGGGGAGGATGATGAGGACATGACTACCTTGGATATGACCAAAAATATTGCATATATGCATATTTGTCAGGTGATTTCTAGTGCAAACTATTCAATAATCTATTTATGTTATCCAGAACAAAAATACTTCACACACTTTTGTGTTTTGTCTAATTGCAGGTGTATGGGACATTTGTACAATCCACATATGAAGATAAGGAAGAAAGAGATGTTTATTTGCTGTCCAAAAAGTTCTCTCACGTCACTTTTGGCCCAAGAGAAGATGGAGTCCAAGTCTCTCACGTTCTGGATTCAGATTCGGACTGCACAGACATACCTGACTCAAAACGCACACAAGTTTTTCATACGGACTCCGAATTGGGTGATTCTTTTTTTGTTGGAAACTAGATTTCGTGCACTTTCTAACCCAATTAGAATCACCTTCAAATTCGTCCGGAGCATTGAGTTGTGGACGAAACAATCTGATGCTGCAGCAGAATCCGAGTCAAACTACAAGTCCAAAGGTGTTACATCACCTCCACTTGGGCCCATGAGCCTTGTACGACCTTGGGTTAGTTTTAGGCTGCCTTGGGACGTCCTCCCACCTCCTTGGCCGCCACCCCTTGCTCCTATATAAGTAGATCCATCTAGTAGCTTTTTCCTTGGGATTTGTTTAGTTGAAAGTTAGCCATTGCAACTTCGTGTACTTCGTTTGTGTCCAACGATCAGACCAAGACCGCTTCCGGATCCCCACCATTATCAATACTTCATATATATTTGCAATATTCAGATTGCTTTATCATATTCTTGCTCGTTCTTCGATTGCTTGCAGGAATAGACCTTCGTGGTCAGGCTGACCGTGCTTCCAGCATCGTCAGTAACCTCAGGAGATTGGTTTAGCGATTGCTAAGGCGCAACGTCATGCACGTTTGTAGTCGGATTGTCAAAGTCGTCTCCACCAAATCGATAGTTATCATCTCATCGAAAGATGGGGACACCCCGCCTCTATCACTCAATTCCGAGTTGATATGAGGAGTCAAAAAATTCTAAAACTGGCCTAAAAAATTGGAACAAGCTGTGTTCACGAACTTCGGAGGGAAAAAAGACCTATTTAGAAGCCGATTTTGAGGTGTCAAATATTGAACTAGCTTCTACAACTATTTAGATGCGGCTCGTCGCTATCTTCAATTTGAGTACTCACGGAGCCAAAACGGACTTCGTATGAGGAAGATACACCTGTTTTACTGAACAGTGCGCAAAACAGATTCCAATCCGAATTCAGGTACGAGATTGATTCTAGATAGATCCAATTATTTTTCTTCTCTTTTTTTTTTCTCACGCTTTTTTTTCTTTTTATTCTCCCTCTTTTTCTTTTTTTTTCTTTCCTTTTTTCTCTTTTTTTTTCTTTGTATTCTTTTTCTCCCTCTTTCCAAGACAAACTAGATAAGATGCAGATTCGATCAAGCGAAGATGTGAGTGACCTCAACTATGATTATGACAATAAACAGTGCGTAGCACGTGGTGGAAATTGGTGGATGGGATGGTGGACAGCGGATGGGATAATGATGCAGCGGCTGCGTGACTAATGTGAACAAAACTCGAAACTCTAAAGGAACTAGACACTAAGACCAGCAACTCGACACGGCGATGCAACCGATAATTCAATAATGCAAACAATGAAAAGAAAATTGCAAAGGCTCAGTCTGGCTAGGACAAAGGATGAATAGATCTAACTTTTGTTTTGTGGCTTTTTCTTGGACAATAGGTAAGAAAATAAATCTAATCTAGGAAAAACTGGAAATTCTCACCGAGCAACCTGAAAACTGATACCACTTGATAGAGGCGAGGGTCCCGATCTTTCGATGAGATGATAACTATCGATTTGGTGGAGACGACTTTGACGATCCGACTACAAACGTGCACGACGTTGCGCCTTAGCAATCGCTAAACCAATCTCCTGAGGTTACTGACGATGTTGGAAGCACGGTCAGCCTGACCACGAAGGTCTATTCCTGCAAGCAATCGAAGAACGAGCAAGAATATGATAAAGCAATCTGAATATTGCAAATATATATGAAGTATTGATAATGGTGGGGATCCGGAAGCGGTCTTGGTCTGGTCGTTGGACACAAACAAAGTACACGAAGTTGCAATGGCTAACTTTTAACTAAACAAATCCCCCAGGAAAAAGCTACTAGATGGATCTACTTATATAAGAGCAAGGGGTGGCGGCCAAGGAGGTGGGAGGACGTCCCAAGGCAGCCTAAAACTAACCCTAGGTCGTACAAGGCTCATGGGCCCAAGTGGAGGTGATGCAACACCTTTGGGCTTGTAGTTTGACTCGGATTCTGCTGCAACGTCAGATTGTTTCGTCCGTAACTCAACGCTCCGGACGAATTTGAAGGTGAATCCAATTGGGATGGAAAGAGCATGAAATCTAGTTTCCAACAAAAAAAAGAATCACCCAATTCGGAGTCCGTATGAAAAAGTTGTTGGCATTTTGAGTCAGGTATGTCTGTGCAGTCCGAATCTGAATCCAGAACGTGAGAGACTTGGACTCTATCTTCTCTTGGCCCAAAAGTGACGTGAGAGGACTTTTTGAACACAACCTAAAATTCTCCTTTTCCCTTATCTTCATATGTGGATTGTACAAATGTCCCATACACCTACAATTAGACAAAACACAAAAGTGTGTGAAGTATTTTTGTTCTGGATAACATAAATAGATTATTGAATAGTTTGCATTAGAAATCACCTGACAAATATGCATGTATGCAATATTTTTGGTCGTATCCAAGGTAGTCATGTCCTCATCAGTGTTGGTAAGCTTGCTCACTACAACACCACCGCACTCGACCTGTTCCCCGTTGACCACCCTCGGCTTCACACTAAAAGTCTTGAGACATAAGCCGAAATGTGGGGGAATTCGGAGGAAGGCCTCACATGTAATGATAAACGCCGAGACTTGGAGGAAAGAGTCCGGAGATAGATCATGAAAATCTAGTCCGTAATAAAACATTAGCCCCCGGACGAAGGGGTGAAGAGTGAACCCTAGCCCTCGGAGGAAGTGGGAGATGAATACGACCCTCTCGCCAGATCTGGGGGGTCGGAATAACCTGTCCCTGAGCAGGAAGCCTATGGTGGATCTCCGCGATCAAGTACCTGGCCGCTCGAAGCTTCGCAATATCCTCCTCTATGACGGAGGAAGCCACCCATCAGCCTTGAGGGCTGGGTCCTGACATGATGGGGAGGCTTGAAGCAATGAAGTCGGACCTTGGGTGCTAGAACTCGAGGTTGGGAAGGCTGAGGAGAGGTTTGGCATAAAAAAGACGGCCCTTGGTTCCTTTATAAAGGCAGCATGTATTGAACGCCTCCTCCTAAGCCTAAGAATCTGCCTATTCCTAAGGAATCTTTCCTGCCAGACGGTTGGGTTACCCACGCTCGTATTGATGAGAACCCCATGATAAGGGGACACGATCTCTGCTTCGACAGGACGTGCCAACAAAAACCACACCCGGAAACGTGGAACGGCTGGACGGGAAACGGATAGAAATAATAACCGGGTAAGCGTGATGTCACGTTACTAAAGAGGTCAGCAGATTGGATTCGTGAAATATACTCTCTACGACTGTGTGTTGCAGATCCGAACACATTTGTTTCGTCCAAAGACTACCTTGGAGTTCGGAAGGAGGAACCCGCCTTGCAATGCCGAAGACAGATCTACGCGCCAGATACCTTGTCATTGAAGCCAGGTTCAGGGGCTACTGAGGGAGTCCTGGACTAAGGGGTCCTCGGGCGTCCGACCTGCTAGCCATGGGCCGGACTAATGGGCTGTGAAGAACACGAAGACCGAAGACTACACCCGTGTCCGGATGGGACTCTCCTTGGCGTGGAAGACAAGCTTGGCGACCAGATATGTAGATTCCTTTCTTTGTAACCGACCTTGTGTAACCCTAGATCCTCCCGGTGTCTATATAAACCGGAGGACTTAGTCCCGAGGAGAGATATATATTCATTATCATAGTCATACAGACTAGACTTCTAGGGTTTAGCCATTATGATCTCGTGGTATATCAACTCTTGTAACACTCATATTCATCAAGATCAATCAAGGAGGACGTAGGGTATTACCTCCATAGAGAGGGCCCGAACCTGGGTAAACATTGTGTCCCTTGTCTCCTGTAACCATCGACCTTAGACGCATAGTTCGGGACCCCCCACCCGAGATCCACCGGTTTTGACCCTGACAGCGGGGCCGGATGTCCGGGGCCTGTTGATGCTTGGCTGCCGTGCAGCTATGGTGGACGACGCTCCAGGGACCGGATGTCCGGGGTCGTGGCAGGATGTCCGGGGCCTGGGGGGTGTTCTTGACAACTTCCATTGGTTCTCTTCATCCGTGAACTTGGGGACTTGTACGTCTTCATGTGCATCTTCTGGAGGGTCCTCTTGATACCTAATCATGCACAATATCTCGGACTTAGGTAGTAGCCATGTCTCGAGTGGATCATATGTGATATCACTAAGGAAAGAAGTCACCTCATTCTCGACAGCTCTAGAAAGTGCTCGTGTCATGGGTCCTCTTAGCACTAGATGAGACGATGGTAGGTCCAGGGTGTGACGCTCCCGATTTGACCGTACACTAATAATGCATGCAAATGTGTATGATCAAGATCAAGGACTCACGAGAAGATATCACAACACAACTCTAGACACAATAATACAAGCTTTATATTACAAGCCAGGGGCCTCGAGGGCTCGAATACATAAGCTTGAAAACACAAGAGTCAGCGGAAGCAATAATATCTGAGTACAGACATAAGTTAAACAAGTTTGCCTTAAGAAGGCTAGCACAAAAGTAGCAACGATCGAAAAGTCAAGGCCTCCTGCCTGAGACCTCCTAACTACTCCTGATCGTCGTCAGCGGCCTGCACGTAGTAGTAGGCACCTCCAGTGTAGTAGGAGTCGTCATCGAGGGTGGCGTCTGGCTCCTGGGCTCCAACATCTGGTTGTGACAACCAGGTATAGAAAGGGGGAAAAGGGGGGAGCAAAGCAACCGTGAGTACTCATCCAAAGTACTCGCAAGCAAGGAACTACACTACATATGCATTGACTGGTATCAAATGAAAGGGGTAGTATATGTGGACTGAACTGCAGAATGCCAGAATAAGAGGGGGATAGCTAGTCCTATCAAAGACTACACTTCTGGCAGCCTCCATCTTGCAGCATGTAGAAGAGAGTAGATGATAAGTTCACCAAGTAGCACGTATAGCATAATCCTACCCGGCGATCCTCTCCTTGTCGCCATGTTAGAGAGCGATCACCGGGTTGTATCTGGCACTTGAAAGGGTGTGTTTTATTAAGTATCCGGTTCTAGTTGTTATAAGGTCAAGGTACAACTCCGGGTTGTCCTTTTATCGAGGGACATGGCTATTCGAATAGATAAACTTCCCTGAAGGGGTGCATCACATTTCCCAACACGCTCGATCCCCTTTGTCCGGACACACTTTCCTAGGTCATGCCCAGCCTCAGAAGATCAGCATGTCGCAGCCCCAGCTAGGCACAACAGAAAGGTCAGCACACCGGTCTAAATCCTATGGGCGCAAGGGTCTGGGCCCATCGCCCATTGCACACTTGCATGTTGCGAGGGCAGCCGGTGAGCAGACCTAGCAACCTCCATTTCCAAGGAAGTTGCGTTACGATGTCCAACCCGGCACGCGCCGCTCAGTCGCTGACGTCACGAAGGGTTCGGATGATACCACGAGGTCGAGTGCCCATAACTGTTCCCGCATAGTTGGTTAGTGCGTATAGGCCAGTGGCCAGACTCAGATCAAATATCAATATCTCGTTAAGCGTGTTATTTAGAAGTAACCGTGGACGCCGACCAGGGCCAGGCCCACCTCTCTCCTAGGCGGTCTCAACCTACCCTGTCGCTACGCCATAAAGATCCACCCAGAGGGCCGTCGGGACAAAGGTCCTTTCAGCCCCCAATCCGTGAATCACTCGCGGGTACTCTACGAGCCGACCTGACTTTAGTCACCACGAGTATCTTATATTATGTATATAAATATATACCTGTGATCACCTCCCGAGTGATCACGGCCCGATAGTATATCATAGCAGATGGACAAGAATGTAGGGTCACTGGTGATAAACTAGCATCCTATACTAGGCATTTAGGATTGCACGTAAGGTATCAACAACTGTAGCAACAATGACAGGCTATGCAACAGAATAGGATTAACCGAAAGCAGTAACATGCTACACTACTCTAATGCAAGCAGTAGAGAGAAGAATAGGTGATATCTGTTGATCAAG
>NW_021222638.1:156150-179344 GCF_002162155.2 Triticum dicoccoides
CAAGGGGGGGGGGGGCTTGCCTGGTTGCTCTGGCAAGGAGGGGTCGTCGACACCGTAGTCAAACTGGGGGTCATCGGTGGAGGTCTCGGGGTCTACCAGAAAGAAGTAACGGAGGGGAACACAACAAATAACAGAGCAATCAAAAGCATCACAAAGAAAGACATGGCAATACGCAGCACTAGGGGTGACCTAACGCAATGCTAGGTGATATAGGTGAAGGGGGGAAACATCCGGGAATGTTTTCCTGAAGTTTGTCTTTTTCGGGCAGATAAAACGGAGGTGGATTGTTCCATGTTCGCTATACTAGGGATGTGTGGCGGATGAGCGGACCGCGTATTCGGATTCGTCTCGTCGTTCTGAGCAACTTTCATATATAAATTATTTTCATCCGAGTTACGGTTTAATTTATATTAATTTTCAAAGTTTTAAATGATTTTCCAATTTCCTGGATTTATAGTTAAAAAATTAAATAATAAAAGGCTAGGTACACCCGGAAGTGTACCTAGCCAACATATGGCAGGTGGGGCCAGTTGACTTGGTCAACTGCCCAGTCGACTTTGACTGCTCAAAGTGAACAGTAATAATGGGCCCAACATGTCATTGGCTTAGCTATTTTTCTATGTAACGTTAGCATTTTAATTACCAGCAGGCGCCACATGTCAGTAGCACATCAGACTAACTAACTAAATAAATTAACCTAATATAGACTAAAATGGGGCCAGCCCCACACGCACAGACACACACAACACACACACAGCGCCCGCCCGTGGCCACGGGTGTGCCTGCGCACAGGAGGCGTCGGTGGCCAAGATGGGGAAGGCGCTGGCGGGATGGCGCCGGCCGGCTAGCACCGGCGGGCCGGCACCGGCGGCGGCCAGCTGCATCGCGGGGCAGGCGGCGTGTTCGGACGGCGCGAGCGGAGGCGCAGGGGGCGCGACGGCTAGCGGTGGACGGCGTTGCGTGCCGGGCGAGCGGCGCGCAAGGAGCAGTAGGCCGCCACGGTCGGAGGTGCGGCGACCAGCGGCGGGTGACGGCAAGAGCGGGAGCGGATGAGGCAGGTGCGGGTGACGCGTGGGCACGAGGCCCGGACACAGCAGGGGGCAGTCGGGGCGTGCGCGGATGCATGTGGCGAGGTGCAGGTGAAGAGCGAGGCGATGGCCTGAGTGACGGCAAGGGTGGGTCTGGGGCTAGAGGGCGCGGCAAGGTGAGCGGATGGGCTCGTCGGCCTCCTGGCAGTGCCAGGAGCGCACCGCGAACACTAGTTCGGGCAAAGGAGTACGGGGTACTCGACCCCCGTTGGCCATGGAGGACGGCGGGGTTCGGTGCTCGCGGACGCGGTGATACGACATGAATCCAAGGGGGGGAAGCAAACGGGAAAGGAAGAGGGGCTCACAGTGAGCCTGTAGATGAGCAAGAAGGGCTCGAGGAGGGCTTGACGTTGCCGGAATCGATGACAAAGTTCATTGGGGCCGAGGAAGAAGATGTCATTGCAGGGCCTGATGCAGGGGCTCCCAGATCCAATAGGTTGATGTGGATGACGAAGTAGTCATCGGTGGAGCCGGTGGACGCGGTGGCTTGGTGCGGGGGTGCTATGTGGCTACGCGTGCGGCATGGCGGCGACGACGGCAGAAGCATCCATGGCGGGAGAAAATGCAACAACTCATGGGGGAGGGGAAAAAGATCTCGAAAGTATCCAATGCGTCAACGCTGGCGTCCTTATACACCCTGCGGCATCTGTAGCGACGCTGGCGACGAGCTGACGCGGCTGGGACGACGTCCAGCGCTCCTTCGTGTTCGACAGGTGGAGGAGAGAGGAGGAGGGTGTCGCTAGCTGGGTTGGGCCGACTCCTATGGACTAGAGCCCAGTTGGACACTAGGATTTGTTCCTTTTCATATTTATTTATTTTGTTTTCATTTTCCACATTGTTTTGCAATTTATGTTAATAATAACTGATTTTCGTTGCACCTGAAAATTTCACACATAAATGCTAGACAATGTATCAAGACCACTCATAAGCTTCGGAAATATTTGGAAAACCCTAAACATTTATTTAAATTGAAATGGATCAATTAACCGTCACTAGTTCAGTTTTAATTAGGTTAGGGGAGTTTTAGTAATTCATAAAATTTTGGTTTATTCAGATAATTAGTTAATGCGACACCACCAACATTTTTATTTGATAGTTTGATGTAATAAGAATTTCACTTGTTATTTGAAATTTGAATTTGACTCGCTTTCATCAAGTGGCAAAATGGCTTTAACAAAACATAATGATGTGGCACATTAGGGTGAGGTTATGTAGCATAATTATCGAGGCGTCACAATTCTCCTCCACTACAAGAAATCTCGTCCCGAGATTTAAGAGGTGGAGCAAGAGAAAAAGACTCGGAAAGGATGGAGCTCAACACAAGATAGGTACGTGGGGACTATCTCAGTGAACGTGGCATAGAGGCATCTCTCGAGTTGCAATTCAAGAAAGTCATTGAGGGCAAGGTAAGTAGGTGCAACAAGAAGCTTCAACCAGGTAGACAATCGTTTGTTGCCTGAAACAAGGGGTGAAAGGGGTTGAGAGCAATGGGAATAAGTATTGCATCTGATACAAGAATAGATCACTAGTAATTGTGGCTCGTGAATTACATACGAAGCCAAGCGCGAGGAATAACTTCGAAAGTAGGGATGTATAGGAGAGTCGGGTTTTGATCCTGTGGAACTGTGGGTTATAGGCCCACCATGTGGGATAACAAAAATAGGAAGGGCGAGGTCATCTTGCACGATCATGATTGCAAGGCATGTCGGAGAATAGATTGTCAGTTATGTTGGCAACATCATTGGTACCAAGGGCGAGGGTCGACGAGAACCATTTTCCCGCTCGTTGAAACGAGGTGGACCAATAGGCAAAGTTCCCGTCCATCGATGGTTACCGGAACATCATCAACAATAGTAACAGGGTTTTCGTGACAGAGTTGTACACCGAGGTGTTTACATAAGCAGGGAAATATTACTGCTTATATCATATAGATCACAAGAAAAGTTAAACCAAACAATGGAAAGGAAAATATGATTATCAGATTAAACAAAACAATGGAAAGGAAAATGTGTTTAAACACATATTTCAGGGGTTTATCCTTCCCAAGGGTAAGACAAGCATGATATCCATGACGGGATATAATGTAGAAAACCCTTTAGGTAAGGGGAGAGAAATTTCATGACATTAACCATACAACGGTGTTAGGATAAATGAAAAAAATAGCATTGTGCTTCAAATGCTCTTATTGAAAATCGGATTACTACATACATGCTTTGAGATAGCATTGACATGGTCTTCAAGCAAAGGTCAGACTCTGGATACAGGAAGGATCCATCAGGAACAACATGTAGAATAAGTCTTACAATTTCCTCATGGAAGAATGGATAACCTTGCAAATAAGGAAACTATAACAGTAGGTCCTCCGGCCAGTTGTGCTGGGCATGACATCATCTTACCGGGTCATAAAGGACTAATGTTATAACTCTTGGGAAAATGTTCCAACCATCATATCTGACCGAGATTCAGATCTGATTGGTGTTAGGATACCTTAGACTCAGGATGCCTGAGAAGAAAAGGTGCAAAACAAATTGACGAGACAACATTGTAAGATTCTCGGGAAATGTACTACAGAAGCGAGTTTCAAAACAAGAGCTCATCATTAAACCAATGAAGGGATAATGAGGTAACTGATGACCTCAACGGCAATTCATCAAGACTTCCAAAAGATGGGTTTCCACAATTATGTGAACAAGGAGATAATATTAGTCAGATCAAATGATATAATGATGTATGCTCGAGGAAAACATACACAGTTAAACATTGGTTGAAAGGTGCACCCAAAATATGGGCTTAGATAGCATGATCAATGTTAGAATGGTGATTCGATAACCAATTGATGAGGACATCAATACAATTGTTACACCCACAGCCCCTGCTGCTATACATACTGGACCAATTACTAGAGCTCGTGCACGCCAACTAAATTACCAGGTACTTTCGTTTCTTGGTAATGATTCTAATGTTCATGAGAATATGATGCTGCCTAAATTGGATACATTTGTTTTGCTTACAAATGAAGGGCCTAGCTTGGAGAAGGATGAACATTGGAGCAAGAACAAGCATGGAGATGATGGCATGCGCAAGGGGAACAAGAACGGAGTTACAAGTGATGTTTTCAGGACTTTGAAGCCACCATAATGGGTGCATGAAGCCTTGGACGAAATATACAAGATGCCACTTCCTAAATTTCGTCCCGAGGCTATTTTAGGTGCTGCGTCACCTTATTATTGGGCCAGGCCCATGTAATTTCGAAATACATAAGTATAGGCTATTTTTAGAGTCCGTATGTGTGGGGAAACAAGAGATAGGGTTGATTTCGGACCCCTCCACCAAGGGCCACGAAATTCCCCCCTCTTCCTCCATATATACAGCCCTTAGGGCATCGTTTAGACTTTGGGTTTTGTTTAGATTAAAAGTTCGCCATAGCTGCAACTTCGCGTACTTCGTTTGTGTTCAACGACCAGACAAAGGCGTCACAGAACCCCACCTTGATCAATAAAGCTTTCATCTTATATTCGCAATATCCAGATTGCAATCTTAGTTTCTTGCTTGTTCTTCGTTTGCTCGCAGGAAATAGACCCTCGTGGTCAGGTTGATCGTGCTCCGGCATGGTCAATAACCTCTCGGAGTTGGTTTAGCGATTGCTAAGGCGCGACGTCCACGCACGTTCGTAGTCGGATCGTCAAAGTCGACTGCCACCAAAGTGATATCCATCATCTCATCGAAAGACGGGACACCTTTGCCTCTATCAAGTGGTATCAGATTTCCAGGTTGCTCGGTGAGATTTTACAGTATTTCGTAGTTTAGATCGAGTCTGTTCTTCATACCTACAGTCCACGAAAAAGCCACAAAAAAAATTAGGGTTAGTTCATCATATCCGAACCAATCTGAGCCTTTGCATAATCTTTTTAGGGTTTTGCTTTGTTGAATTTGCGGTTGCATCGTCGTGTCTAGTTGCTGGTCTTAGAGTCTAGTCTTTTAGAGTTTCGAGTTCTGGTCATAAGTTGTCACGCCGCCGCCGCACCATCATCATCACCCCTGCCATCTACCACCACCGCTTATCCGCCACCGCTTCGAATCCGTATCCATATACCACCACAGCTGTCATATACCACCACCGCTGCCATCTACCACCATATATCCACCACCAATCCGAGTTCTTGTCATATTAGGTTTGTTTTTGAGATGATGTCCATATTCCTAAACTGAAATTGAATATTCCACCATTTGAGGGTAGATATGTTCCTGATATATTTCTTACTTGGGAGTTAGAAACTGAACAACGATTTACATGTTTACAATATCCTGAGGAGAGACGAGTTGCTGCTGCTGTTTGTGCTTTCACTAGTTTTGCATGTGTATGGTGGTCTGGACATTGTAGATTGTATCCTATTCCAACTACTTGGGCTGCTTTGAAAACTGCTATGCGTACGCGTTGGGTTCCACCATATTATCAACGTGAATTGCTTCAAAAATTGCAGCGTTTAAGACAAGGAAAAAATTCTGTAGAAGAATATTATCAGGAATTACAAACTGGCATGATTAGATGTGGTATTGTTGAGGAGAATGAAGCTATGCTTGCACGTTTTCTGGGTGGATTAAATAGAGAGATTCAGACCATTCTAGACTATAAGGAGTATACTAATATCACTCGTTTATTCCATCTTGCTTGTAAAGCTGAACGTGAAGTGCAGGATCGACAAGCATTGGGGCGAACTAACTTTTCTGCAGGCCGACCTTCATCATGGACACCACGTGCATCTTCTACTTCAACTGCACCAGCACCTCCATCCGGTGCCACCTCCAGCCGTGATACAAGAAAACAGGAACAACCACCATTATCTGCCAAGAGCGCACCTGCGGGGCCTGCACAGCGTTCTTCTTCTTCCATGGCATCAACAGGGCACACAAGTGATATTATTTGTCGTCGTTGTAAGGGAGGAGGTCATTATACGAGAGAATGCAAATCTCCGCGTGTGATGATTGCTACCGCGGATGGTGGATATGAGTCTGCTAGTGACTATGATGAGGAGACTTTGGCTCTTATTACACGTGAAGAACATGGTGGAGATGATTCTGATCATGAGACGCAATACATGGCTCCTGAAGACGCTGACAGGTATGAATGTTTAGTTGCTCAACGTGTTTTGAGTGTGCAGGTCACACAAGCTGAGCAAAATCAGAGGCACAATTTGTTCCATACCAAGGGAGTTGTGAAGGAACGTTCTGTGCGCGTCATCATAGACGGAGGGAGCTGCAACAACTTGGCTAGCATGGAGATGGTGGAGAAGCTTTCTCTCACCACAAGACCACATCCACATCCTTACTACATCCAATGGTTCAACAACAGCGGCAAGGTTAAGGTAACACGTACTGTTCGTGTGCATTTTAGTATCTCTACATATGCTGATTATGTTGATTGTGATGTGGTACCTATGCAAGCATGTTCCTTATTACTTGGTAGACCATGGCAATTTGATAAAAATTCTGTACACCATGGTAGAAACAATCAATATACTCTTGTTCATAAGGATAAAAATATTACTTTGCTTCCTATGACTCCTGATTCCATTTTGAAAGATGATATTAATAGAGCTAATAAAGCAAAAGAGGAGAAGAATATGAGTGAAAATCAGATTGTGGCAAAAGAATTTGAGCAACAAATGAAGCCTAATAATAAACCATCTAGTGTTGCTTCTGAAATTAAATTGAAAAGTGCATGTTTATTTGCCACCAAATCTGATATTGATGAGCTAGATTTCAGCAAATCTGTTTGCTATGCTTTTGTGTGCAGAGAGGCATTATTTTCATTCGAGGACGTGCCTTCCTCTTTGCCTCCTGCTGTCACTAACATTTTGCAGGAGTTCGCTGACGTCTTTCCACAAGACGTGCCACCGGGATTACCGCCTATTCGAGGGATTGAGCATCAGATTGACTTAATTCCCGGTGCTTCACTGCCAAACCGTGCACCATACCGTACCAATCCAGAGGAGACAAAGGAGATTATGCGTCAAGTACAAGAGCTTCTCGACAAAGGTTATATACGCGAATCCCTTAGTCCTTGTGCTGTTCCTATTATTCTAGTGCCGAAAAAGGATGGTACATCACATATGTGTGTTGATTGTAGAGGCATTAATAATATTACTATTCGTTATCGTCATCCTATTCCTAGGCTAGATGATATGCTTGATGAGTTGAGTGGCTCTACAATATTCTCCAAAGTTGATTTGCGTAGTGGCTACCATCAAATTCGTATGAAATTGGGAGATGAATGGAAAATAGCATTTAAAACTAAGTTTGGATTATATGAGTGGTTAGTCATGCCTTTTGGGTTAACTAATGCACCTAGTACTTTCATGAGATTAATGAACGAAGTTTTACGTGCTTTCATTGGACGATTTGTGGTAGTTTACTTTGATGACATACTGATTTATAGCAGATCTTTGGAAGAACATTTGGAACATTTACGTGCTGTTTTTATTGCTCTACGTGATGCACGTTTGTTTGGTAACCTTGGGAAGTGCACCTTTTGCACCGACCGAGTATCTTTTCTTGGCTATGTTGTTACTCCACAGGGAATTGAAGTTGACAAAGCCAAGATTGAAGCTATTGAGAGTTGGCCGCAGCCCAAAACGGTCACACAAGTGAGGAGGTTTCTTGGCCTCGCTGGATTCTATAGGCGTTTTGTGAGAGATTTCAGCACCATTGCTGCACCTCTCAACGAGCTTACAAAGAAGGATGTGCCTTTTGTTTGGGGTACCGCACAGGAAGAAGCCTTCACGGTATTGAAAGATAAGTTGACACATGCTCCTTTACTCCAACTTCCTGATTTTAATAAGACTTTTGAGCTTGAATGTGATGCTAGTGGAATTGGATTAGGAGGTGTGTTATTACAAGATGGCAAACCTGTTGCATACTTTTCTGAAAAATTGAGTGGGCCTAGTCTGAATTATTCTACTTATGATAAAGAATTATATGCTCTTGTTCGGACTTTAGAAACATGGCAACATTATTTATGGCCCAAAGAATTTGTTATACATTCTGATCATGAATCATTAAAACATATTAAAAGTCAAGCTAAACTGAATCGTAGACATGCTAAATGGGTTGAATTCATTGAGACTTTCCCTTATGTCATTAAACACAAGAAGGGAAAGGAAAATGTTATTGCTGATGCATTGTCTCGTCGCTATACTATGCTTTCACAACTTGACTTCAAAATATTTGGTTTGGAGACCATCAAAGATCAATATGTGCATGATGCTGATTTTAAAGATGTAATGCATAATTGTAAAGAAGGAAGAATGTGGAACAAGTTTGTTGTTAACGATGGATTTGTGTTTCGTGCTAACAAGCTATGCATTCCAGCTAGCTCCGTTCGTCTTTTGTTGTTGCAGGAGGCGCTTCCATCTTCGGAGAAGGTTAATTTCGATGCTAAACAACGTGCTGAATTGATTTTAAAAATGCATGAGTTAACTAAGGAAAACATTGAGCGCATGAATGCTAAATATAAACTTGCTGGAGATAAGGGTAGAAAACATGTTGTGTTTGCACCTGGAGATCTTGTTTGGTTACATTTGCGTAAGGATAGATTTCCTGATTTGCGCAAATCAAAGTTAATGCCACGTGCTGATGGTCCCTTTAAGGTGTTAGAGAAAATAAATGATAATGCATATAAACTTGAGCTGCCTGCAGATTTTGGGGTTAGTCCCACTTTTAACATTGCAGATTTGAAGCCTTATTTGGGTGAGGAAGATGAACTTCCGTCGATGACGACTTCATTTCAAGAAGGGGAGGATGATGAGGACATCAATACAATTGTTACACCCACAGCCCCTGCTGCTATACATACTGGACCAATTACTAGAGCTCGTGCACGCCAACTAAATTACCAGGTACTTTCGTTTCTTGGTAATGATTCTAATGTTCATGAGAATATGATGCTGCCTAAATTGGATACATTTGTTTTGCTTACAAATGAAGGGCCTAGCTTGGAGAAGGATGAACATTGGAGCAAGAACAAGCATGGAGATGATGGCATGCGCAAGGGAAACAAGAACGGAGTTACAAGTGATGATTTCAGGACTTTGAAGCCACCATAATGGGTGCATGAAGCCTTGGACGAAATATACAAGATGCCACTTCATAAACTTCGTCCCGAGGCTATTTTAGGTGCTGCGTCACCTTATTATTGGGCCAGGCCCATGTAATTTCGAAATACATAAGTATAGGCTATTTTTAGAGTCCGTATGTGTGGGGAAACAAGAGATAGGGTTGATTTCGGACCCCTCCACCAAGGGCCACGAAATTCCCCCCCCCCCTCTTCCTCCATATATACAGCCCTTAGGGCATCGTTTAGACTTTGGGTTTTGTTTAGATTAAAAGTTCGCCATAGCTGCAACTTCGCGTACTTTGTTTGTGTTCAACGACCAGACAAAGGCGTCACAGAACCCCACCTTGATCAATAAAGCTTTCATCTTATATTCGCAATATCCAGATTGCAATCTCAGTTTCTTGCTTGTTCTTCGTTTGCTCGCAGGAAACAGACCCTCGTGGTCAGGTTGATCGTGCTCCGGCGTGGTCAATAACCTCTCGGAGTTGGTTTAGCGATTGCTAAGGCGCGACGTCCTCGCACGTTCGTAGTCGGATCGTCAAAGTCGACTTCCACCAAAGCGATATCCATCATCTCATCGAAAGACGGGACACCTTTGCCTCTATCAAGTGGTATCAGATTTCCAGGTTGCTCGGTGAGATTTTACAGTTTTTCGTAGTTTAGATCGAGTCTGTTCTTCATACCTATAGTCCACGAAAAAGCCACAAAAAAAAAATTAGGGTTAGTTCATCATATCCGAACCAATCTGAGCCTTTGCATAATCTTTTTAGGGTTTTGCTTTGTTGAATTTGCGGTTGCATCGTCGTGTCTAGTTGCTGGTCTTAGAGTCTAGTCTTTTAGAGTTTCGAGTTCTGGTCATAAGTTGTCACGCCGCCGCCGCACCATCATCATCGCCCCTGCCATCTACCACCACCGCTTATCCGCCACCGCTCCGAATCCGTATCCATATACCACCACCAATCCGTGTCCATATACCACCACCGATCCATATCCATATACTACCACCGCTACCACCACCGCTGCCATATACCACCACCATATATCCACCACCAATCCGAGTTCCTTGCATATTAGGTTTGTTTTCGGGATCCATCTAATTTCCGATTCGTGTTTCCTTGTCTGAGTAGTGATGAGGACATCAATACAATTGTTACACCCACAGCCCCTGCTGCTATACATACTGGACCAATTACTAGAGCTCGTGCACGCCAACTAAATTACCAGGTACTTTCGTTTCTTGGTAATGATTCTAATGTTCATGAGAATATGATGCTGCCTAAATTGGATGCATTTGTTTTGCTTACAAATGAAGGGCCTAGCTTGGAGAAGGATGAACATTGGAGCAAGAACAAGCATGGAGATGATGGCATGCGCAAGGGGAACAAGAACGGAGTTACAAGTGATGATTTCAGGACTTTGAAGCCACCATAATGGGTGCATGAAGCCTTGGACGAAATATACAAGATGCCACTTCATAAATTTCGTCCCGAGGCTATTTTAGGTGCTGCGTCACCTTATTATTGGGCCAGGCCCATGTAATTTCGAAATATATAAGTATAGGCTATTTTTAGAGTCCGTATGTGTGGGGAAACAAGAGATAGGGTTGATTTCGGACCCCTCCACCAAGGGCCACGAAATTCCCCCCTCTTCCTCCATATATACAACCCTTAGGGCATCGTTTAGACTTTGGGTTTTGTTTAGATTAAAAGTTCGCCATAGCTGCAACTTCGCGTACTTCGTTTGTGTTCAACGACCAGACAAAGGCGTCACAGAACCCCACCTTGATCAATAAAGCTTTCATCTTATATTCGCAATATCCAGATTGCAATCTTAGTTTCTTGCTTGTTCTTCGTTTGCTCGCAGGAAACAGACCCTCGTGGTCAGGTTGATCGTGCTCCGGCGTGGTCAATAACCTCTCGGAGTTGGTTTAGCGATTGCTAAGGCGCGACGTCCTCACACGTTCGTAGTCGGATCGTCAAAGTCGACTTCCACCAAAGCGAAATCCACCATCTCATTGAAAGACGGGACACCTTTGCCTCTATCACCAATGGTCTAAGAATGAAATATCGACCATTACCTTTGAAGCAATAGGGTTGCTAGAAGTTTTGAAGTCGCACATCATAGTTCGATTGTTGGTTTTCCGGTCAGAAATAACACGGGGACCAAGGAATGAACGGATATGGCAATAAGTATCACCTGTATCAAGAATTCTTAAGAGGTGGTGAAATTCTCACGACATTCTTGACATAAAAGAGGGTAATACTCCAAGGTAAAGAAGAACAAATGCTGGATAGCAAGGATCTCAAGGTATAACACAAAACAAGAACAAGTTTGTGTTGAACGGAAGTCAATAAAGTGGTCGGTGATAACACAAATCATCAAGGGCAAGGATGGTATTTCTCATCAAGAATTTGACTGATATTCTGTGATAGAGGCGGGGGTGTCCCGATCTTTCGATGAGATGATAACTATCGATTTGGTGGAGACGACTTTGACGATCCGACTACAAACGTGCACGACGTTGCGCCTTAGCAATCGCTAAACCAACTCCGAGAGGTTATTGACCACGCTGGAGCACGATCAACCTGACCACGGAGGTCTATTCCTGCAAGCAATCGAAGAACGAGCAAGAATATGATAAAGCAATCTGAATATTGCGAATATATATGAAGTATTGATAATGGTGGGGATCCGTAAGCGGTCTTGGTCTGGTCGTTGGACACAAACAAAGTACACGAAGTTGCAATGGCTAACTTTTAACTAAACAAATCCCAAGGAAAAGCTACTAGATGGATCTACTTATATAGGAGCAAGGGGTGGCGGCCAAGGAGGTGGGAGGACGTCCCAAGGCAGCCTAAAACTAAATCTAGGTCGTACAAGGCCAATGGGCCCAAGTGGAGGTGATGTAACACCTTTGGACTTGTAGTTTGACTCGGATTCTGCTGCATCATCAGATTGTTTCGTCCACAACTCAACGCTCTGGACGAATTTGAAGGTGATTCCAATTGGGTTGGAAAGTGCACGGAATCTAGTTTCCAACAAAAAAAGAATCACCCAATTCGGAGTCCGTATGAAAAACTTGTGTCTGTTTTGAGTCAGGTGTGTCTGTGCAGTCCGAATCTGAATCCAGAACGTGAGAGACTTGGACTCTATCTTCTCTTGGGCCAAAAGTGACGTGAGAGAACTTTTTGGACAGCAAATAAACATCTCTTTCTTCCTTATCTTCATATGTGGATTGTACAAATGTCCCATACACCTGCAATTAGACAAAACACAAAAGTGTGTGAAGTATTTTTGTTCTGGATAATATAAATAGATTATTGAATAGTTTGCACTAGAAATCACCTGACAAATATGCATATATGCAATATTTTTGGTCATATCCAAGGTAGTCATGTCCTCATCATCCTCCCCTTCTTGAAAATAAAGCCGTCCTCGGCGTTGCTTAATCTGAAATGTGGCTAACAAAAGAGACAAGGTGTACATGTTGTATATGTATATGTCATCCATTTTTACTTCCCTTGATTTTTGCATATATGACACATGAATAGATGAGTAACTTGCATAGTTCATAAAATCTAAAGCCAAAAAATTAGCTCAAGAAGTAGAAGGCATGAAAATATTGCAACTCAGTTTGCACATATACGTGAAGCTCTTATTCATTTCAAAAGATTGACAATGTTCATCATTAAACCGTCCCAACATTGGTGAATAAACTTTACTTGCATCAAATTTACATGCTACAACATGCTTAAATAAGCAAACATGCAATAAGTCATTCAACATAGAATCATCACCAAGATTAGAGGTCATATCAAAATGATTAAACATTGGTTCTTTTGCATCAATAGTTAATTCAATGGGTGCACTCAAAATTGTTGGTATTTCAGTTGTTTGATCACATGGCAAAGTCAAATTATCAACGTAGTCCTCTAAAATAGGTGGTGTGATCAAAGTAGTGGGTAGCTCATCAGATGGTGCATTCAAATTGACAAGGCATTCATCATTCTCATGTAGAGATGGAAGATCAGTACCTTTGTCATTACCTCTTATGATCAACTCAGATGATGTAGCCACTCTCGGGGGCGATGTGTCACATGGTGGAGGTGATGTAGTCCTGACAACAACGGATGTGGTTGTCATAGTATGCCTAGTAGTTGAAGGAACAATCATATCAACTCTTGGAATGTGCACCGTGCGCTTGTTCTCCTCGTGGCCAACACGTCGTTTTATTTCCTGTTCAGCTTTGCAAGCAAGATGAAACAAATGGTCCATAGGATAACACTCTTCATGAATTAGTATCTCTTGAATATCAGCGTTTAATCCTCCCCAAAATCTATCCATAAAATCATCTTCACTTTCTTCTAAAGAGGAATGCAACAAGGTAGTTTGTAAATCATCATTCTGGAAGAGCTCAGAATGCTGATGATGATCATGACACATTTGTCGAGAGATTTCATGAAGATGTAATCGATAGGCGATGACATCAAGTGAAAGGGGTACTCGCAAGCAAGGAACTACACTACATATGCATTGATTGGTATCGAATGAAAGGGGTAGTATATGTGGACTGAATTGCAGAATGCCAGAATAAGAGGGGGATAACTAGTCCTATCAAAGACTACGCTTCTGGCAGCCTCCATCTTGCAGCATGTAGAAGAGAGTAGATGGTAAGTTCACCAAGTAGCATCGTATAGCATAATCCTATCCGGTGATCCTCTCCTCGTTGCCCTCTTAGAGAGCGATCACCGGGTTGTATCTAGCACTTGAAAGGGTGTGTTTTATTAAGTATCCGGTTCTAGTTGTCATAAGGTCAAGGTACAACTCTGGGTTGTCCTTTTACCGAGGACACGGCTATTCGAATAGATAAACTTCCCTGCAGGGGTGCACCACATTTCCCAACATGCTCGATCCCCTTTGTCCGGACACACTTTCCTGGGTCATGCCCGGCCTTGGAAGATCAACACGTCGCAGCCCCACCTAGGCACAACAGAAAGGTCAGCACGCCGGTCTAAATCCTATGAGCGCAGGGGTCTGGGCCCATCGCCCATTGCACACCTGCATGTTGCAAGGGCAGTCGGTGAGCAGACCTAGCAACCTCCATTTCCAAGGAAGTTGCGTTACACCGTGCAACCCGGCACGCGCTGCTCAATCGCTGACATCACGAAGGCTTCAGCTGATACCACGACGTCGAGTGCCCATAACTGTTCCCGTGTAGTTGGCTAGTGCGTATAGGCCAGTGACCAGACTCAGATCAAATATCAAGATCTCGTTAAGAGTGTTATTTAGAAGTAACCGTGGACGCCGACTAGGGCCAGGCCCACCTCTCTCCTAGGCGGTCTCAACCTGCCCTGTCGCTCCGCCATAAAGATCCACCCAGAGGGCCGTCAGGAGAAAGGTCCTTTCAGCCCCCAATCCGTGAATCACTCACGGGTACTCTACAAGCTGACCCGACTTTAGTCACCACAAGTATCTTATATTATGTATATAAATAAATATACTCATGATCACCTCCTGAGTGATCACGGCCCGATAGTATAGCATGGCAAACGGACAAGAATGTAGGGTCACTGATGATAAACTAGCATCCTGTACTAGGCATTTAGGATTGCAGGTAAGGTATCAACAACTGTGGCAACAATGATAGGCTATGCAACAGAATAGGATTAACCGAAAGCAGTAACATGCTACACTACTCTAATGCAAGCAGTAGAGAGAAGAATAGGCGATATCTGTTGATCAAGGGGGGGGGGGCTTGCCTGGTTGCTCTGGCAAGAAGGAGGGGTCGTCGACACCATAGTCAAACTGGGGGTCATCGGTGGCGGTCTCGGGGTCTACCGGAAAGAAGTAACGGAGGGGGAACACAATAAATAACAGAGCAATCAAAAGCATCACAAAGAAAGACATGGCAATATGCAGCCTAACGCAATGCTAGGCGATATGGGTGAAGGGGGGAAACATCCGGGAATGTTTTTCTGAAGTTTGTCATTTTCGGACAGATAAAACAGAGGTGGATTGTTGCAGAGTCGTTTCCCCTACAATAACGACTCTAAAAATAGCCTAATAAGAGGTAATTCGAAATTACATGGGCCTGGCCCAAAAATAAGGTGGCGCAACACCTACAATAAGCTATGGGCGAAATTTATGAAAGACATCTTGTACATTTTGTTTATGCCCTTTGATGTCATCATGGTGGCTTCAAACTGCTGAAATATCCACTTGAAACTCCGTTCTTGTTTGCTTCGCGCGTGCCCTTATCTCCATGCTTGATCATGCTCCAATATTTATTCTTCTTGTCCATGCTAGGCACTTTTTTCATAAGCAACACAAATATATCTAATTTAGGCAACATCATATTCTAATGAACATTAGAATCATTACTAAGAAACAAAAGTACCTTGCAATTTAATTGGCATGTGCGAGCTCTAATAATTGGTTAAATATGAGGGGTTGTGGGTGTAACTGTGGTAGTGTTGTCCTCATCAGCATGGCATGCAGTTGTTCCCGGCTTCAGGCGCATTAGAATCATTACTAAGAAATAAAAGTACCTTGCAATTTAATTGGCATGTGTGAGCTCTAGTAACTGGTTAAATATGAGGGGTTGTGGGTGTAACTGTGGTAGTGATGTCCTCAGCGGCATGGCAGGAAGTTGTTCCCGGGTTCGAACGCCAGTTGATCCTATTAGTTCCATTAGCCATTCGAGACCAATTCGGAGATTCAGCCGGACTTTCGATTCAGATGTCAACTTGATAGAGGCAAAGGTGTCCCGTCTTTCGATGAGATGATGGATATCGCTTTGGTGGAAGTCGACTTTGACGATCCGACTACGAACGTGCGAGGACGTCGCGCCTTAGCAATCGCTAAACCAACTCCGAGAGGTTATTGACCACGCCGGAGCACGATCAACCTGACCACGAGGGTCTGTTTCCTGCGAGCAAACGAAGAACAAGCAAGAAACTAAGATTGCAATCTGGATATTGCGAATATAAGATGAAAGCTTTATTGATCAAGGTGGGGTTCTGTGACGCCTTTGTCTGGTCGTTGAACACAAACGAAGTACGCGAAGTTGCAGCTATGGCGAACTTTTAATCTAAACAAAACCCAAAGTCTAAACGATGCCCTAAGGGCTGTATATATGGAGGAAGAGGGGGGGGAATTTCGTGGCCCTTGGTGGAGGAGTCTGAAATCAACCCTATCTCTTGTTTCCCCACACATACGGACTCTAAAAATAGCCTATACTTATGTATTTCGAAATTACATGGGCCTGGCCCAATAATAAGGTGACGCAGCACCTAAAATAGCCTCGGGACGAAATTTATGAAGTGGCATCTTGTATATTTCGTCCAAGGCTTCATGCACCCATTATGGTGGCTTCAAAGTCCTGAAATCATCACTTGTAACTCCGTTCTTGTTCCCCTTGCGCATGCCATCATCTCCATGCTTGTTCTTGCTCCAATGTTCATCCTTCTCCAAGCTAGGCCCTTCATTTGTAAGCAAAACAAATGTATCCAATTTAGGCAGCATCATATTCTCATGAACATTAGAATCATTACCAAGAAACGAAAGTACCTGGTAATTTAGTTGGCGTGCACGAGCTCTAGTAATTGGTCCAGTATGTATAGCAGTAGGGGCTGTGGGTGTAACAATTGTATTGATGTCCTCATCACTAGGACCAGCACAGTACCGTCGTTGAGCGTTTATTCAACTTTGCATCTCTGAATTGATTATTGCTGACCCTTTTTGCTACCATATTATAAGCCTTCCCAGCTCCACATACATCTACGTCGTGCGTTTGACTCTCCCTGGTAATCGCTCTATCCAAGCTTTGAGAGTTTTTGACTACAACGGTTGCCGATCACCGCCTGCTGCTGGGTAAGAACTGGTAAGAATTTGAGATTTGCTTGACGGATTTGTGACACCCACCACCACCACTTGTTCGTAGTCTGTAGGATCATATTCTTGTGTGTTTCTATTGCTGCTAACCATGCCAGGATCACAAGCCGACGAGATTGACTGGGAGAATTTATCGAACAAGGAGCTTCATGATAAGTTTCAGCAAATGATGACTGAACAGGTGCAAGATGTGCTGAACAATTTTGAAGAGGCCATGGAGAAGATCACTGGCCTTGAAAAGACGTTCGAAACAAAGCTCGATAACAAGTTTAATGAATTGCTCGCGCGTCTTCCACCACCACCACCCGCTGCACCTAACGCACCTCTCCAACAACAACAACAACGACTACCTCCACGTCGCGAAGCAGACCTCCGCCGAGCAAGCCGTGTTCCTCTTGCGTTTGGCCAAATTGTTGGTGCTACTGTTGATACTTCTGTGGCTCCTGCTGCTGATGCGGAGGAGGATGATTATGTGGGAGATTATGAGGATGAGGTTGATCAAAATCAACACTACGTGCAGCCACCTGTACCACCACCAGCAGGTCGACCTTAGGTATATATTCGTAATGGTAGGCCTGCACCACCACCTCAGGTACGAGATGATGTCCATATTCCTAAACTGAAATTGAATATTCCACCATTTGAGGGTAGATATGTTCCTGATATATATCTTACTTGGGAGTTAGAAACTGAACAACGATTTACATGTTTACAATATCCTGAGGAGAGACGAGTTGCTGCTGGCGTTTGTGCTTTCACTAGTTTTGCATGTGTATGGTGGTCTGAACATTGTAGATTATATCCTATTCCAACTACTTGGGCTGCTTTGAAAACTGCTATGCGTACGCGTTGGGTTCCACCATATTATCAACGTGAATTGCTTCAAAAATTGCAGCGTTTAAGACAAGGGAAAAATTCTGTAGAAGAATATTATCAGGAATTACAAACTGGCATGATTAGATGTGGTATTGTTGAGGAGAATGAAGCTATGCTTGCACGTTTTCTGGGTGGATTAAATAGAGAGATTCAGACCATTCTAGACTATAAGGAGTATACTAATATCACTCGTTTATTCCATCTTGCTTGTAAAGCTGAACGTGAAGTGCAGGATCGACAAGCATTGGGGCGAACTAACTTTTCTGTAGGCCGACCTTCATCATGGACACCACGTGCATCTTCTACTTCAACTGCACTAGCACCTCCATCCGGTGCCACCTCCAGCCGTGATACAAGAAAACAGGCACAACCACCATTATCTGCCAAGAGCGCACCTGCGGGGCCTGCACAGCGTTCTTCTTCTTCCATGGCATCAACAGGGCACACAAGTGATATTATTTGTCGTCGTTGTAAGGGAGGAGGTCATTATGCGAGAGAATGCAAATCTCCGCGTGTGATGATTGCTACCGCGGATGGTGGATATGAGTCCGCTAGTGACTATGATGAGGAGACTTTGGCTCTTATTACACGTGAAGAACATGGTGGAGATGATTCTGATCATGAGACGCAATACATGGCTCCTGAAGACGCTGACAGGTATGAATGTTTAGTTGCTCAACGTGTTTTGAGTGTGCAGGTCACACAAGCTGAGCAAAATCAGAGGCACAATTTGTTCCATACGAAGGGAGTTGTGCAGGAACGTTCTGTGCGCGTCATCATAGACGGAGGGAGCTGCAACAACTTGGCTAGCATGGAGATGGTGGAGAAGCTTTCTCTCACCACAAGACCACATCCACATCCTTACTACATCCAATGGTTCAACAACAGCGGCAAGGTTAAGGTAACACGTACTGTTCGTGTGCATTTTAGTATCTCTACATATGCTGATTATGTTGATTGTGATGTGGTACCTATGCAAGCATGTTCCTTATTACTTGGTAGACCATGGCAATTTGATAAAAATTCTGTACACCATGGTAGAAACAATCAATATACTCTTGTTCATAAGGATAAAAATATTACTTTGCTTCCTATGACTCCTGATTCCATTTTGAAAGATGATATTAATAGAGCTAATAAAGCAAAACAGGAGACGAATAAGAGTGAAAATCAGATTGTGGGAAAAGAATTTGAGCAACAAATGAAGCCTAATAATAAACCATCTAGTGTTGCTTCTGAAATTAAATTGAAAAGTGCATGTTTATTTGCCACCAAATCTGATATTGATGAGCTAGATTTCAGCAAATCTGTTTGCTATGCTTTTGTGTGCAAAGAGGCATTATTTTCATTCGAGGACGTGCCTTCCTCTTTGCCTCCTGCTGTCACTAACATTTTGCAGGAGTTCGCTGACGTCTTTCCACAAGACGTGCCACCGGGATTACCGCCTATTCGAGGGATTGAGCATCAAATTGACTTAATTCCCGGTGCTTCACTGCCAAACCGTGCACCATACCGTACCAATCCGGAGGAGACGAAGGAGATTATGCGTCAAGTACAAGAGCTTCTCGACTAAGGTTATATACGCGAATCCCTTAGTCCTTGTGCTGTTCCTATTATTCTAGTGCCGAAAAAGGATGGTACATCACGTATGTGTGTTGATTGTAGAGGCATCAATAATATTACTATTCGTTATCGTCATCCTATTCCTAGGCTAGATGATATGCTTGATGAATTGAGTGGCTCTACAATATTCTCCAAAGTTGATTTGCGTAGTGGATACCATCAAATTCGTATGAAATTGGGAGATGAATGGAAAACAGCATTTAAAACTAAGTTTGGATTATATGAGTGGTTAGTCATGCCTTTTGGGTTAACTAATGCGCCTAGTACTTTCATGAGACTAATGAACGAAGTTTTACGTGCTTTCATTGGACGATTTGTGGTAGTCTATTTTGATGATATACTGATTTATAGCAGATCTTTGGAAGAACATTTGGAACATTTACGTGCTGTTTTTATTGCTCTACGTGATGCACGTTTGTTTGGTAACCTTGGGAAGTGCACCTTTTGCACCGACCGAGTATCTTTTCTTGGCTATGTTGTTACTCCACAGGGAATTGAAGTTGACAAAGCCAAGATTGAAGCTATTGAGAGTTGGCCGCAGCCCAAAACTGAATCGTAGACATGCTAAATGGGTTGAATTCATTGAGACTTTCCCTTATGTCATTAAACACAAGAAGGGAAAAGAAAATGTTATTGCTGATGCATTGTCTCGTCGCTATACTATGCTTTCACAACTTGACTTCAAAATATTTGGTTTGGAGACCATCAAAGATCAATATGTGCATGATGCTGATTTTAAAGATGTAATGCAGAATTGTAAAGAAGGAAGAATGTGGAACAAGTTTGTCGTTAACGATGGATTTGTGTTTCGTGCTAACAAGCTATGCATTCCAGCTAGCTCCGTTCGTCTTTTGTTGTTGCAGGAGGCGCATGGAGGAGGATTAATGGGACACTTTGGCGTGAAGAAGACGGAGGACGTACTTGCTACACATTTCTTTTGGCCAAAGATGAGACGGGATGTTGAGCGTTTTATTGCTCGATGCACTACATGTCAAAAAGCTAAGTCACGACTCAATCCTCATGGTTTATATATGCCTTTGCCTGTACCTAGTGTTCCTTGGGAGGATATATCTATGGACTTTGTTTTAGGTTTACCTCGAACAAAGAAGGGGAGGGATAGCATATTTGTTGTCGTGGATAGATTCTCGAAAATGGCACACTTTATACCATGTCATAAAAGCGATGCTGCTGTTAATGTTGCTGATTTGTTCTTTCGTGAAATTATTCGCTTGCATGGTGTGCCAAATACTATTGTTTCAGATCGTGATACTAAATTTCTTAGCCACTTTTGGAGATGTTTATGGGCTAAGTTGGGGACTAAACTGCTTTTTAGTACTACTTGTCACCCCCAAACTGATGGACAAACTGAAGTAGTCAATAGAACGTTGTCTACTATGCTTAGGGCTGTTTTGAAGAATAATAAGAAAATGTGGGAGGAATGCTTGCCTCATGTTGAATTTGCTTATAATCGTTCATTGCATTCTACTACTAAGATGTGCCCTTTTGAAGTTGTGTATGGTTTCCTACCTCGTGCACCTATTGATTTGTTGCCTCTTCCATCTTCGGAGAAGGTTAATTTTGATGCTAAACAACGTGCTGAATTGATTTTAAAAATGCATGAGTTAACTAAGGAAAACATTGAGCGTATGAATGCTAAATATAAACTTGCTGGAGATAAGGGTAGAAAACATGTTGTGTTTGCACCTGGAGATCATGTTTGGTTACATTTGCGTAAGGATAGATTTCCTGATTTGCGCAAATCAAAGTTAATGCCACGTGTTGATGGTCCCTTTAAGGTGTTAGAGAAAATAAATGATAATGCATATAAACTTGAGCTGCCTGCAGATTTTGGGGTTAGTCCCACTTTTAACATTGCAGATTTGAAGCCTTATTTGGGTGAGGAAGATGAACTTCCGTCGAGGACGACTTCATTTCAAGAAGGGGAGGATGATGAGGACATCAATACAATTGTTACACCCACAGCCCCTGCTGCTATACATACTGGACCAATTACTAGAGCTCGTGCACGCCAACTAAATTACCAGGTACTTTCGTTTCTTGGTAATGATTCTAATGTTCATGAGAATATGATGCTGCCTAAATTGGATACATTTGTTTTGCTTACAAATGAAGGGCCTACCTTGGAGAAGGATGAACATTGGAGCAAGAACAAGAACGGAGTTACAAGTGATGATTTCAGGACTTTGAAGCCACCATAATGGGTGCATGAAGCCTTGGACGAAATATACAAGATGCCACTTCATAAATTTCTTCCCGAGGCTATTTTAGGTGCTGCGTCACCTTATTATTGGGCCAGGCCCATGTAATTTCGAAATACATAAGTATAGGCTATTTTTAGAGTCCGTATGTGTGGGGAAACAAGAGATAGGGTTGATTTCGGACCCCTCCACCAAGGGCCACGAAATTCCCCCCTCTTCCTCCATATATACAGCCCTTAGGGCATCGTTTAGACTTTGGGTTTTGTTTAGATTAAAAGTTCGCCATAGCTGCAACTTCGCGTACTTCGTTTGTGTTCAACGACCAGACAAAGGCGTCACAGAACCCCACCTTGATCAATAAAGCTTTCATCTTATATTCACAATATCTAGATTGCAATCTTAGTTTCTTGCTTGTTCTTCGTTTGCTCGCAGGAAACAGACCCTCGTGGTCAGGTTGATCGTGCTCCGGCGTGGTCAATAACCTCTCGGAGTTGGTTTAGCGATTGCTAAGGCGCGACGTCGTCGCACGTTCGTAGTCGGATCGTCAAAGTCGACTTCCACCAAAGCGAAATCCACCATCTCATCGTAAGACGGGACACCTCGCCTCTATCAAGTGGTATCAGATTTCCAGGTTGCTCGGTGAGATTTTACAGTTTTTCGTAGTTTAGATCGAGTCTGTTCTTCATACCTATAGTCCACGAAAAAGCCACAAAAAAAATTTAGGGTTAGTTCATCATATCCGAACCAATCTGAGCCTTGCATAATCTTTTTAGGGTTTTGCTTTGTTGAATTTGCGGTTGCATCGTCGTGTCTAGTTGCTGGTCTTAGAGTCTAGTCTTATAGAGTTTCGAGTTCTGGTCATAAGTTGTCACGCCGCCGCCGCACCATCATCATCGCCCCTGCCATCTACCACCACCGCTCCGAATCCGTATCCATATACCACCACCAATCCGTGTTCATATACCACCACCGATCCATATCCATATACTACCACCACCGCTGCCATATACCACCACCATATATCCACCACCAATCCGAGTTCCTTGATTATTAGGGTTGTTTTCGAGATCCATCTAGTTTCCGATTCGTGTTTCCTTGCCGGAGTAGGTTTCGGAAAAAAAAAAGAGTCGGGTAGCCACGCTCCGTTTAGGCCCAAAATTTTTCGAAAACGCATTTTTCGAAAAAATTTCTGGCTATCCTATTTTTAGGTGTTTCTGAGTGTTTTGAGACAGGTGCCATTATAGGAAGTTTTTTTTGACCCGTTTCCAGTTTTTGGGTCCGGGCAGCCGAAAAAAAAAATAAAAAAATTGGTCGAAAAAATTTCGTGCCCATCCTGTCAGTTTGAGCTAGGAAGAGTTTTGAGACACTCGCCATTATAGTGA